>NW_019175062.1:2112639-2331382 GCF_002260705.1 Seriola dumerili
TGTTTGTTTATCTCTACGAGGATGCACATGCATGAGCATGCACATGGGTGAGGCAGTACACATTCCTGCCGAAGGCTTCACTTTATTCCTGCTGATCTACAGGTGGCTGTAAGGCACCTATACATGCAGCAATGCACCAACAAAGACAGATAGGAGGAAGACTGCAAGCTCGTAAACATGGATGTAAACAATGCTGGACTGAAAATACTTAATGTCTGTGGCATAGACCAGTTGATAGCTGCTAGCATTGAGTGGAAAGTCTGAGTTGTTGTGAATTTCAGTGTTATCTCATTTCTTTGTACTAAACGCTGCATCTTCATGATTAATGTGGTGCAACACTGTAATGTGAAGTAACATATTTACAACATGTAAAGAGTTAGACAAGAAGACTGAATCTTACACAGGAACTTTTTACTGTCATTTTAGACAGAAACAACCAATCACAATCACAACAACATCACTTTCAACACACAAAGTCAGAGCATTTACATCTCTGCTGTCTGAGACCATGTGAGAGGAAAATGGAGAGTGAAGACAGTAAAGAGGCAACAGTAATCCTGCCTCACTAAACACCTTATCAGTCCCTTGGCAGCACTTCCTCTCTTGTGAACAAAAACAATATAGAGGAAAGCAGAGCAGTCACAGTCAGACTTGCTCTCTGTGTGTGTATGTGTGTGTGTGTGTGTGTGTGTGTGTGTGTGTGTGTGTGTGTGTGTGTGTGTGTGTGTGTGATGTCCAGGTGTTTGAGCATATGTGCATTCATATATCTGTGCATGCATCTGTGTCTGTACTGAAGCGCAGACAGTGAGTGGAGGTATTTTCATGTGATGTGTCTGTATAGTAAATGTACACCCAAAGGCATGAGATCACATGCTTGGATGGTGTGTTAGTGCACAAACACACAAACACACACAAATGTCAGGTAAAGGTCAGTTCTCTCTGGACTCAGCAAAAAGCAACCACACATATACACATTGTGTTTGGTAGCCTTTGAGTGGCTACAATCATAGAAGCATCATTTGACTGCTATGAGTTCATGATGATCACTAATAGGTCATTTACTCTGGCAGTTACTGGTAGCAGAATTGGACTATTTTCAATTCACAAAATCCATGTTTCAGTTTCTACAGCTGGTATTCTTTGAGTGGTTCCTCACTATGATCTGTCACTGAACTCATTTATTTACGCAAATTCTAAAAGTAAAACAGAACAATGTACATATCAGCGAAAAGTGTTAGGTATCATAACATTTTAGCTAAGAACCGAAGAATTTACTACATCAGTCAAACTGGGCGGGGACCAGTCAATGTGGATCATATTCCTTTAATTACAGCCAGCCATTTGAAAAGTTGTTGGCTATTAATGTTCTGCATATACAACTTATCAGCTATAAGCAACACCTAGCACTTCTTCTCCATGTTTTCACTTTGTAAACATACACTGTAATATTATCAAGTGACTTATGTGTTGTCGGCCACACACTGAACACACAGCACTGCATTATGTATGTTAGTCACTAGTGATATTACACGCAAATTAAGTGCATTACATGAATACAATAACATAGACTTCTATAAATGAAAGCATGAGACCCAATAATAAAAGTTTTTTAATGATGGAACAACAGAGAAAATGCAGAGAATGTTGTTCAGCTGTATCTATGGGAAACCAGTGGAAAAGTAAAACAGAACCACAGAAAAAAAGAGCAGGGAAAAAACAAGAGGGCTAAATTAAAGCCAAATGTGTGTGTGTGTGTGGTGTATAGTGGTGTGTGTGTGCTGTGTGTGTGTGGTGTGTGGTGACTGCGTGTGTGATGGGGTGTGGTGTGTGTGTGCTGTGTGCCCGTGTGTGTGTGTCGTGTGCTGTTGTTGTGCGTGTGATGTGGGGGGAGGGGGGGTTATGTGTCTGTGTCAGTGAGTTATGGAGCTGATGTGAGCAGGGTGGGGTCAGTGGGAACTTTACAACACAACACACCCAACGAAAACAAACAGCCTGAGGCAGGTCTTGTCTCAATTGACTGCTGCCATTAAAGAAGCAGCTCCTCACACGACAAGGGTCATCTGTCTCACTCACTCACTCACTCAGTCACTCACACACTCACACACACACACACACACCTGTTTGTGACCTTTTCCTTTTAAGACTACAGGCATCTTTTAAAGTATGTCAGTTCAGCTGTGTGTGCGTGTGTGAGCAGCTATCCTCAGTGCTGATGTAGGCACCTTTTAACAGAGAAAGGGAGCACCCTGGCACTTAATAAAAAGTGTTGTGTGAGTCCTAGCATAGTAATATGCATGCTGATGTATAAGGTGTGTGTGTGTGTGTGTGTGTGTGTGTGTGTGTGTGTGTGTGTGTGTGTGTGTGTGTGTGTCTGATGTAATGAGCAGTTTGCATTAGCTAACAGGGCTAAGGTTATCCTACAGGAGATATGACACCGCAGCCTTACATCCCCTGACACCACCTCTCATTACACCAACACATATGCACACACACATGCACACATTCATACAACGATAAACACTGTCTAGAACATGAGAACACATATTCAGAATAAAACACTACTATACATAAATACACAGCCAAGCCAGGACTGAATTGGGATGTGACTATATCATACAGATTGTATCAATGTCATTTCAAGATCTTTTTCAGTTTACAGCTGATTTTCCTTTTGTCTGGGTAGAAGTCATGGAACTGCAGTCATCCAAATCGTCCAGCACCTGGGGATTAGCTGAAAATCTATGCACTAATATCACCACAGGATGCATCACGTAAGCAGCACATAGTATCTCGTGTGAAACTTCACTCTCTACACACTCAGAAGAGAATAGACAGCTCCAAATAACATGGCCCTAAAAGTTCATTTTTTTGTCCAAAACACCATCAAAACAATGAAAACATAGTGGGTGGTAAAGTAGTAATATATTGAGTACCTGCTGACGAGCTAAACACTGAAAGCCCATTGGCTGGTCACAGGGTAACTGCAGTTCAGTGGTTCTAAGCCAATAAAAGTGTTAACTGGGAGATGGACATAAGGTGTGAAGCCCTACAACGTTTCACTAATGAAACAATCTGTCCCTCTCAAAGTCTCAAGTCGTCCTGGAACAACCACAGCAAACACAGGTGAATATGGAAAATCATATCAATAAAATGACTGCATTCTGCAGTACAGTTCAGTTACAGTAGTCAAATGTCATGTCCTATGGGATTTAAATCATACATTTATACATATGGAAAAATAATAGCCTTAAAATGTAAAATATTGCTTTAGGCCATGGCTCTGTGTGTTAAGTGTGTTAGATGTGTTGTTAGAGAGAAAATTAAAATTACTTCAGACACATGTAAAACATGCACACATCAATAAGCCTCTGCCTTAATCTTCCCGCCTTTCTTCAAGTACAAGCAAGCAGTTCAGTGATGGTAATAAGAACTAATGAATTAATCATGAAAAAAATAATGATATCCATACCAATATCAACATCCCCTGTCTTTGAGACCATAAATCCCACAATCATGCTGTCTGCCTCTTCCTTGTAATGTATGTAAACATTCAATCCTAGCCTCGTCAAGTTCAGTCAGGTGACTCAGGTCAGGCTGACTGTGACCATTTGTCTGTCGTTCTTGTGACAAACAACTGTTTGTTGGTAAAGTACAGAGAAGAGTGTTTACTAGGCTGGTAATAGTGCCAGAGACAAGGGGAACAGGAGAGATATCACATAACTAAATACACAGTAGCTATAATTCACCATATAATTGAACGTAATTTCACACTGCAAATATGACTGACAGTCACTTTCTTACTGCAAGTACTTTTTTTTGTTTTTAACTCTATCTGCATGAATGATCCACAGACATAAATCTGTCTATGGAATAGACTGGAGATCTGTGTTACAACCTGTTCTTTATCTGGATCTTTTCCAGTTCCAATACTGGTTATCAGATTACTACATCATCCTGCTGCTCCACCTACAGCTACTACAGCTACAGCTGTTACTACTACCAGCATTACATGTTCTATTAATACTCTTACTACTGCTGCTCCTATCATTAGCATCGCTGAGGCACTGATCAATCCTACGATAGTTGACCACAGACAAATTCGGCTGCATGTCAGCTCAGACATTCCTTACTTCTTTCACTTTGTTGTCTGTTTCTCACCACACTACATCCACCCCAATCTTTCAATTCTGCTGTCATCAGCTAATTTGTTATCAAGGAGGAGAGCTAACATAACATCACCTGCCTCTATGTGGGATTCCTCACACTGACTGAGGTGAGTGGCTACACAGCATTCATTTACTGCCACACCATGGCTACTGTCAGGTATCAGCTCCAGAAATGGAGGTAATGACTCTTTAACCTGTTTGTGGAGCTGAATTTATTAAGTGATTAGTTGATCAACAGATTAGTTCTATATTAAGTCGTTTTCATTCAAGGTAAAATAATAAACTTTAGGTTTAGAGTCAGGTCATCATTTCTGATTTACGTCACTGAGATCAGACTAACAGCATCAAAAAAAAGTGAAGGAAAACAATATTCTGTTATAAGAAGTAACAGAGCTGCAGAGGGGTGGGTTTGGCATGACTGCTATGATGATGGAACTGGTGCTGTGTAAATGTACAATATACGAATTGTTAGCTCTAAGATGTTAACTGTACTTCATCTAGGTAAAATGTATCATGTTAATAGGACCAGTGGTTAGTCAATTACATTTGACTTAAAGTATTAATTCACTGAGCTAAAACTCCTGTGTGTGTGTGTGTGTGTGTGTGTGTGTGTGTGTGTGTGTGTGTGTGTGTGTGTGTGTGTGTGTGTGTGTGTGTGTGTGTCTGTCTGTCTGTCTGTCTGTCGAGCTTTTGTTTAAACAGTCTTATTTTAAATGTGCTGCTTTCAATGAAAAGAACATTCAAGCTACAATAAAAACATTCAGTCCCACAGGAAATAAATGTTTCTCAAATTTTCCGTTTAATGCTTCCCTTGGAAATCTTTTAAGCTTATGATTTCATTGATATCAATTAAATCTGACATTTTTTTCTAAAAATCAACTATTCACAGTTTTTTGAAGCTCACAGCTTCATTCCCCACTTGTAAATGTGTCTGTACTATATTTTGATGTTGTTGCTATGACAATAGCAGCAGGGCAGTGATATGACGAATCAGTGAAAAGTCAGACAGTGAGAAAAACAGCAAGTTAGTCTTTGAACTCTTATCTCCCATGCGTGTGCCAGATGGCGCTGTGCACTCTGCTATTACATAATCAAAACACTGAATCCCATTTCCACACACACACTCGCAGCCACTGTCAGGCACACACACACACAAACATGTACACAGTCCAAAACTAAATGTCATCAATGTCAAACACTTATGAACCAAATCCTTCAGTCAGGAGCAGACACGAAAACATTCAGACTCAAAATATGAGTTCACACAACCACAGCATGAGCATGTCAACAGAGAGCACTGTCTGAAGTGTGTATGATACAGTGTGTGAATGTGTGTGTGAGAGGAACAGAGTGACATACAAACAACAAAAACACCACAGCAACCACACTGCCACCACACCAAAGTGCGTGTGTGTGTATGTGTGTGATGACAGAGACACAAAGCAGACACAGCATCAGAGTGCAGATGTGTTCACCGATAATAACACACACACGCACGCGCACAAACGCGCACACACACGCACACACACGCACACACACGCACACACACGCACACACACGCACACACACAGCCACAACAGAGTGGGACGTTCCAGTTGAAACCACTCTCAGACAAATACATTTAAAATGTATTTGTCTGAGAGTGGTCAAGCTCAACAGACACAGTCAAACACTTAGCAGAACCGCTGGTAAACACTGTGAGTAAATGAGTCAAAAATCTCTGTGAGATAGGCTCAACAAACTGACGGAGGCAACGACAAAGCTGGTAACTGAGGCTGGGCTGCCACTCAGTAACCACCTATATCCACAAACAGATGCCAGTGAGGATGAAGAACAATCAGAACCATCCTGAGACTTTGTATTTCAATAACAAACATTCAATAGTTTGTGGTAAATACTGCAGTGAACGTTCAACATCATAGCCAGCTCAGTCACACGGCTAACTGTTCCTATTACTGTGTCCAGCCTATAAATAGAAAACAAAGGTCTTACCAGGGCAGGCCACTGTATGTGTTTGGCCTTGGTTGCCTGCAGCAGGCCTCCTGCTCCTCCACCTGCTCCTGCTCCTCCTCCTGCTCCCTCCTTCCTCTTGGCCCAGACCAGCTGGTGCTCCAGTAGAAACAGCTGGAAATCCTCATAGACCTTGACCCACTCTCTCTTCTCCCACTCCTGATCATCAAACTCCACATATACCTGCAGAACACACAGAAAAATAAGATTCAATAACAGCATCACAAACAAAAATAAACCAAGTGTGTAGGTGTGTAGAGTGTAGTTTGGTTGCGTATGTTGACTCGGGTTAGAGCTGCCTGTTTGGACATTTGGGTTCAGCTGGAATGTTTGGCATTTTGACACATTTCTATTCTCATTTCTGCAGTGCAGGTCGACCTCTCACAATTTAACACCAAGACCCACATTCAATTGTTTAACACTTGAGAAGAAGAGAAGATGGAAAAGAAAAGAAGAAGAGGGAAAGGAAGAGAGGTTTGAATCCAGCCTGGGCCCATTAACGTTAAATGTCCTTATCATAGACAGATAACCTGTTCAGTGTTTCTAATACGTAGATTTGTTTGTGGCAGCTCATCACAGCATCAGCATAGACCGCTACACATTGATTTTCTTTCTTTTTTTCTTCTTTCTTTTTTCACGAGGTAAAACCTCTCTCTCTCTCTCTCACACACACACACACACACACACACACCCACACACACAAAACATTAACATTGGACACATCTGTCATAGCTGGAACAGCCATCAGAGCACCAGAAGAAATCCCACCATCTCAGTGGGCTGGTGAATTGTCCAAAAATCCATTAAGTTTTAACCGTCCCTATCAGTCTCTTTACCACCTCTCTCTTTCTGCGTGTGTGTGTGTGTGTGCGTGTGTGTGTGTGTGTGTGTGTGTGCGTGTGTGTGTGTGTGTGTGTGTGTGCGTGTGTGTGTGTGTGTGTGTGTGTGCGTGTGTGTGTGTGTGTGTGTGTGTGCGTGTGTGTGTGTGTGTGTGTGTGTGCGTGTGTGTGTGTGTGTGTGTGTGTGTTATTCAGGGTGCACATATCTGCTGCCAGGGCTGGGCTCACTGGCCATTCTCAATACGTAATTGTTTAATTGTTATTTGGCACAAGGTGAAGAGATGGAGCTGAAAACATTTGCTAGGGCCCCTAAAACCTGCTAAACTCTGATGACGCTGGAGAGGAAGGAGAGGAAGCAGGAGCAGAAGAAGAAGAATAAGAAGAAAGGAGCTGGAGTAGAAGAGGAAGGAAGAAAAGAAGTAGGAAGAGTAAGTGCTAAAGGAGAGAAAGGGAAAGAAGTGAAGGGGTGGGAGGAGACAAAGAAAAACAGTAACATCTCTGATAGAAAACGCAGTGTGAATAATAAAGGGACTTAGGTGAACTACTAGGGCGGACGGTGGTGCAGTGGGTAGCACTGTAACAGCCAGAAGGTTCTGGGTTCGAACCCCAAGCCAGGGGCCGTCATGTGTGGAGTTTGCATGTTCTCCCTGTGCCTGCGTGGGTTCTCTCCAGGTACTCTGGCTTCCTCCCACAGTCCAAAGGCATGCTGGATAGGTTAACTGGTGACTTTAAAGTGCCCATAAGGGGCGGGTGTACCCTGCCCTCACCCAATATCAGCTCCAGCCCTCCTGTGGTCCTATAATGATAAGCAGTATAGCTAATGGGTAGAAATGGAAGGTAAATCACTGACAAGTCAGAAAAGCCTCCGCTAAGGAGGTTAAGTGTTCACCTGTGTTTGTCTGTCAGCAGGATTATGTAAAAAGTGCTGAAGTGTAATTCTAGTTTCACATTTCATTAACATTTACAGAAGTACAGAAGTATACACATGAACACAGATACTGTAAATACATCCAACCAGGTTGAACACTAAACTCCTGAGTACTTTTGACAGACACAATACAGTTCTGAATACACATCAACTGAGTTCAGGCTCAGACTACAGTATGAGCGAGGCACCAGCAGCTGTTTGAAGTACATAATATTAAATGCAGTTTGATCATATGTAGAGGTTTTCTAACGTCACAGAAGCCTTTCAATTTGCTGCATAAAAGTGTCATTTTATGAGCGTGTGTGTGTGTGTGTGTGTGTGTGTGTGTGTGTGTGTGTGTGTACCGATGACTGTAAATAAGGGTATTGCACTGGTGATGTCATTTTGGAGCCACAGTCTACGCAGCAGTAATTGGGGGGGCCAGAGCCGCGGTATCGAATTCCTGCCCACACATCCACCCAACTCACTCTGGACTTGATCACAGCTGTCAATCACTACGTCACTCCCCCTTCTTATAGCATCAAATAACTAAATAAAAACCAAACGTATCAGACAAAGATTACGAGAACATACATCAGCATGATAACAACTACCTAAAGGACAGAAAACATCTTTGGGAAAAAGGTTTTGATGTGGACTTTGATTTTTGAATTTGACCCATGTATGGCGGGGGCGAGGTTTATGACCCACCACCAGGGGGTGATCAACATGTTTTGGCTTCACTTTTAGGGAGGAGTTATGTCGTCCATCTTTATCTATAGTCACTGGCGCACATTAGGAACATTTCCCTCTTCATCACCACATTTCCACTCTCTCCTCCAACTGATCTTAGAGAGAGAGAGAGAGAGAGAGAGAGAGAGAGAGAGAGAGGAATCAATGACTGTACCCCTCCTCATTCAACGTCACTTCCCCTTCCCTCTACCATAAAACACTCCTGCAGTCACCTGTCCTCTTCTGTTTACCGTTTCTGCCATCTATCCATTTATTACTACCTGCTTCTATCCTTTCTGTTTCTATCAGCTGACCCATCCTGCTCCACACCTCCATCGATTATTGCTGTCTCTCTGTTTCAGTTGTATCAGTGCCATTCATTCCAGCACACTGCTCTCTCCACCTTCATCAGATCTAAGCCATCACTCTCACACACTCTACCGTCCTATATCCATTCTTTCATCCCCAGTTCATTCCAGACAACAAAGGTTCACCTCCATCTCTCATGTCACAGTCTCCGTTTCAGTTCAGGTGATTGTCATTAACTTACTTTAATTAACAGTTTCTTCTTTCAGTCTAATTTAGGGACACAACCAATTATTTAAATTACTGATTCATCAACTATATTCCTCAACTATTATTTGATTAATTGATTAAGTGTTTACAGTGTCAATTACAAATGATCATCACAATATCCTGGAGTCTGAAGTGACATCTTCATGTTGGGTTTTGGGCTGTTTCTCAGAAACAAGCAAAGATGTTCAATTTGAATGACATAAAACAGAGGCACTGCAACCAATCAGGGCTGTAGAGAACAATAAATTTCATTATCTGTTAATCTGATGATTATTTTCTCAATTAATAGATTAATCTTTTTTTCTACATGTCAGGAAAAAAACTAAATAAACATCAACACAGTTTGGTCATACTGATGGGCAATTTAGAAGAACCGTGGGATACAGTATGTTATTTCAGTTCAGATGTGTCAGATAAATATACAAATAAGGAATTATTATTTTATTGTTCAGTAAATGTTTGTATGATTGTGCCTTGGCATTAGTAGCACTTTAGTTAAGGTAAGAGAAAGAACACTCTTTTGTTTAATACAAATAATAAAGTTGAAAGTGACTTGACACACAATCCAGACCACAATTTTTCCTGAACACCAACCAAAGTGCTTTTGTTGCCTAAACCACAGAGAGGCCTCAGGATGTGAACCTGGTCTCTGGAGCCACAGTCCTTTGCATTTTGCACCAGCCATCCACTGATTCTACTGCCATTATTAATAAATGTACCACGTCATTCATCCAAACATTACACTGCCTCTGAACATTTTCAGCCAATGATTACAATTTAGTACTATATAAAGATCATTTGGAGTAGACATGGTTATGCTTCAGAGCAGTCAAGCTCTGAGCAACTGCAGGAACGACTGGTGATGCAGAAGCATAAAACCACAACAAACCCCGATCACAGGGCTGTTTCTCTGCTTCAGCTCTTTAAAAAGTACGGACTACAGGATTGATGGTGCTGACGGCATGATGTACAATCTCAGTGCAGCAAGATGTGACATCACAATGGCCACAGTTTTTACCTGTGAAACGGTGTGTAAACTAAGCGTTATCTACAGGCATCTAACGCTCTGCAACTGCATTAAAGGGGCCCTATCATCACAGTGGGATGTGACATTATGAAGTGCTACCACTGTAGAGCTACAGTGGGCAGAGGAAATGAAATGAAAGAATCAATGTATTACCAGTGAATTACCAGTACAAATCCTAAAAAAGACTTAGCTCATGGGTTTTAATATTCTTATGGAGAAAAAATAATACAGCAATCGACCTAAATGTTCATTTTCTGTTTTCAATCCAGTTATCACTACAACAACCACCACTGCATTCAGATCAAAGCCATCAGTAAATAAGAGACCAGTGGGCCTGTTACACCCGTATTCAGATTCTCCTCCATTATATATCCCTCCTCCTGCAGCAGCTGGTCTGTGCTGCTGTCGGTCATGTCAATGAGGGATCATCCTGCTGTCTTCTCACCTGGTGTGACCCTGGAATAGTTGTACTGTTCCATCTTCAGTACACTATACATCCGAATAACACACTGACTTTCTTATTGTTGAATTGGGGCATCTTTTGGTAAAGGTGCTACATAATTCAAACTTGACAGCTGTATTTCAATTTCTGGTGCAGGAAAAACTCTTCACTAGTGTGTGTGTGTGTGTGTGTGTGTGTGTGTGTGTGTGTGCGCACCAGAGTAGGAACAGCTATATATCTTCCTGATCCTACAACCAATCAATGCTTAAATCTAGTGAGTTATGTGTTGTAGCTCTCTGCAAAACCAAAATATATCACTGCAAACATGCACAGCATCTGCTTTAAATACATGTCTCTGTGTATTGCAATGTCTTTGTTTCTGCTGCCTGAGTTGGCATCTGTATCATTTATTCATCTACATATAGATTATATATATACACACCCAGGATAAAGGCTGCAATAAGAAGAGAAGAACAGAAAGACAGACTCCTGCTGTCAGTGTCATCTGTCTGTGTTCACTGATGACTATCAGAGAGCATATTAATAACCCTGACACGTCCAGAGCAGGAATGACACTGTATTCTGTTTACACAAAGAAGAACACACAAACAGTACACTGAGTACACCGAGTATTCAGTTGAGAAAAACGTACACGTGCTAGGAAAGGAGAATTCTCAGTGTCTGGTGAGTCTGTTGCCACAGTAACTGGAGGCAGCAGTGAGCACTGGCCATGGACACACAGACACACTTGCACACGCACACACACAGAGCTCTGAATCAGTAGGCTTCTATCAGCCACAGTGAGCAGAACAAGAGACAAAGGGAGAGAACAAAGAAGAGCTGATGCCATACTTACAACACTGTACAGCATCTGATTTTATCAATATCAGCTCTCACTATCACTACAGGCTGTGTGTCACTCTCTTCTCAAGCCCTGGTGATAGCAGTCATTAAAGACACTGAGCTAGACACAAGAATGAAGCTGACCATCCAGTACAACCCCCTCCACACTGTACAGATGGTGTGAGTATCTGTGGCTGAATGATTCAGGAGCTCAGAGCTGGAAAAGCGGGTCCAGTTTTCAGTAGGGGGCCAGAATCTGTAGTGATGATGATGGTATCTGGGTTTGTGGCATCACACTGACACCACTTCCACTCCACTCCACTACTGTCATTCAGCAGTGTGTCAACAGCATCCCCACCATTAACAGCTCCTGTTAGGGATGGCTTTAATTCAGTTGGAAAGATCATTTGATCGTGGAAGGTCACAAGAACACAGGCATCTTCATATATATATAACATATGTTTTATATGTATATTTTGTATTTTCTACTAGTGCAAAACTGAAAATTTACATTTGACTCAAAAGGAGGGACACAGTTTCTTCAGTAAATCATATACCACACTGCTCACACATACAATGTAATCCACTACTGAACTGTTGTGAAATGTTATTACTATCATTTTCTCCTATGATTGAGACTGACATTATGCCTCAAAAAGGACTAATAAAATGCACAAAAGATAAATATGTAACATGAAATATGTAGGTTTTGTTGTTCCTATTCAGTCTGTTATGTATATCACAATACATATAAAATTATAAGGTAGGAAATCCCCTCTTGAGTGTGCAATTGATATGAAGCCAGAGACAGAGAGGAGTGAGAGCACAGAGTGTGCACATTGATGTGTGAACACCTGTACACCTGATTATTCATGCAGTTATCCAATCAGCCAATCAAGTGGCAGCAGTGTGATGCATAAGGTCCTGCAGATAAAGGTCAGGAGCTTCATATCACACATCAGAATAAGTAAAGATGCAATCTCAGTGATGTTGACTGTGTAATGATTGTTGGTGTCAGATGCTGGTTTGAGTGTTTCTCAAATTGCTGATCTCTAGAGTTTTTTCTCCGAATGAAGCCAAAATGAGAGAGGTCAGAGGTCAGAGCAGAATGGACAGACTGGTTGGAGCTGACAGAAAGGCTACAGTCAATCAGATTACCACTCTTTACAACTGTGCTGAGCAGAGAAGCTTCAGAGTGAACAGCACGTCAAACCTTGAGGTGGATGGACCTCACCAGCAGAAGACCACATCAGGTTCCAGTTCCTGTCACCAAGAACAGAAACCTGAGGCTGCAATGGACACAGACTCACCGAAATGGTGATGGTGTGGGGAATGTTTTCCTGGCACTTTGAGCCCTTAATACCAATCAATCATGGTCTGAATGTCACAGTGTATCTGAGTATTGTTAGTGACAATGTTCATCGCTTCATGGCCACATTTCACCATCTTCTAACTTCTAATGGCGGAGATTGGCAGCATGAATGTGCAGCTGACAGATCAGCAGAGATGATGTGATGCAGTCATGTCAACATGGAGCAGAGTCTCCATGACATGAAGAACTGAGGCTGTTTGAGAACAAAGAGAGGAACTACCCAGTGTTAGTGTGGTGTTCCTAATAAAGAGCTCAGTGAGTGTCTCCTGATTGCTTTTGTATGTTCAAGTACACTATATGACTGTGTACATGGGCATATGTGAATGTGTGTTTAGCAGTGCACGATGTATAATCTGCCCATCACTAAAAGCTGCAGAGCTGCTTTCTGGCTGGCTGCACCAAAGGCCGCTGACAGCCAATGAGCATGAGGCGTGAAAGCAAACGACCAATGCAGAGAGAGCAGCAATATCTGCCTTTTAAATAGAACACCACAGAAAGCTGGAGAAAACACATACCAATACAGAGTATAGAATACAAACGAGAACAGAGTGACTGCTTCCACTGAGAGGAATAATGAAGACAATCTGACATATGACATGAAGATAACGATGAAGCTCAGAGAGTATGTATGAATTTGCAGTCCAACTCTCCATCTGGCTGCTTTTGTTATATTGTGATTTGAATGATGAATTGTAATACTCTTTTCTTTCGTATTCTACTAGGAATGACCTGGATGTGAAGAGTTAACAATGTTGGATCAACCAGTCCATGACCTCACTTTCATTCAGCAGCACTGGAGATGTTGTGTTTTAACCCTTTTTGATGACTGAAGGTTTTCAAGCAGCTACACGACCCTCTTCCCTCTCTATCTGCCTGTCTCTCAGTCCCAGCCTTGCCCTGCTGTAAATCATGTCCAGACATACACACATGCACACACACTGTAAACTCTATCCTGTTCTCCAAAAACTCTAATCTGATTTATTGAGCTTGACTGCACAGAAAACATGTAGTCTAGCCAGGCTAAAAAGACTCCTTTATCCACTTTACCCCCCCCAGCCCACAACCCCCAATCCCAACAGTTGCACACACATAGAACACATAGTCCAGAGAGTGTGTGCACACACAAAATTACAACTAGATAGGGTATTTATTCCAAACCTCACCACTATATTCAGCAACAGAAACACAGCCACCCCTACTGCAGGAAACTTTACATCAGAGCCAACGCCATCACAGACCAGCTCAGTCTTATTGTGACACATTTGTGTATTTGTCATTAAAGGGGTACTTGTCAATATGAAGTGCTTCATTACTGATCATGACTACAATGTATTGCTAGCTGTTTACAAGTATTATTGATAAGTGTGGTTATCAAATACTGCACTGACGTATGAAGGAACATGAGATATACCAAGGATGTTTTTCTGATATTTACTTTACCCTCATTAATATCAGATAATACATAGGAAAAACCTCTCAACAAAATGTAACACTGAAAGTTTCTCAACATGTTGCTTGTAATAGTTTTAGGTAAGTTTACTTAATAAACTGGCAACTGAGTGTGTATCTCTATTTTTATCTGGCTGAAGAACATCAGATTATTCTGATGGATAGGATAACTGGACCAGAACATCTTTACTATTTATATTAAAAACACATACAAATATTAAATTTTTTATTGGGTTCATTGTATAAAATAACTAATAGTGGTAAAACAAAAACAAGAAGAAAAAAACACCATGGTAAAAACATAACTAAGAAAAGAGTGCCTAAATTCCTGCAACACATTTGCATGTTGTTTAATTGTAACCCATTTCTGCAGAAGACCGTTGGGTTCTTGGTCACCTCCGTGATCGAGGTCCTTCTTGCTCAGTTACTCAGTTTGGCTTGGATGGTACAACTCAACGAAGAGTCCTGATGGTTCCAAACTTCTCCCATTTCACAGTTATTGAAATGATTAACAATAATTTGGATTCCATTATACATATATAAATAAAATGTAGCCTACTGTCAGTGGAACAAATTGAAACAGTCCTAATTCACAAGTTTTATTTTTTATTAATCTATTTAGTTTTTACTTTTAGAACAACAGATGCTTGCCTTTTGTTTTTTATCAGCACTGCATAAAAATATGACTTATGTGAGGGTGTATATTTTGTTCACTGGTTAATATACTACAGGCTGTACCAACTATCTCAGGTAGTTCTAACACTAGGTGACACTAGGTGGAACCAACTGTAACTTGCATAACTGTCTGTTCAAAATAAATGAAAAGAAACCTAGAATTATGCATTTGGGACTTGTTGTTGCTTTTTTCCCATTGTACCGAACTCATACCAAACCATGACTTCTGTGTACCGTTACACCCCTATTTTATACCTTCGCCCTGATCTGTGCCTCACCACAGATTTACTTCATGGCCTGGTGTGTTGGACCTTATAAACACAGGTGTGACCCTTCCTAAACGAAGTCCAATCAAGTCAATTAGCCAGAGGTGGACAAGTTCTAGACTCATCTCAAGGATAATTAAGGCAAACAGAATTGAGTGTAGATTAACAAAAATGGCAAATTTATCCATTCACAATTAGGGATGGGAATCAAGAACCGGTACCAGTTGAGAACCAGTTCCAACTGGTTCGATCCATCGTCATCATTTGCCTTTATGCTTAACGATTCCCTTATCGATGCCTTCCACTTCATTTCACACAAAATGACGCTGACAGCGCAACGTGCAATGTCTGTGGCACTAAGATTTCCAGAAAGGATGGAAACACCAGCAACATGCTGAAACATTTGTCAACGCAGCACGGCATTAAATATCAGGAGTGCCATGTGTTTGACGCTCTACGCCGCCGGTCAACAAGTGCTTCACGGTCTCAGCAGAGCAGTGAAGGGACGTATTAGTGAGGAGTCGGTCACGAACAAGCTCTTTCAAGTGAACGATGGGAGCCGGCTCCCGTCCCAGAGCTGTTTCTTTTCTTTCTTTCTTTTCTTTTTTTTTGTAAATGAATACAAGACAGACCTAAAGAGGCAGACAGCATCCCTCACTGAAGGATTGAACAACCACAGAGCAGTTATCTATCTTGTTCAGTGTTCAGAGACTCATAATAAAACTTGCGTTGTTGACACTGAAAACCTGTATAGGCCTACTTTTTTCCACACAGAAAATCCACAGGAATCAATAAAGAATCGGCTCGATAAGCAGAATCGATAATTGGTATTGGCATTGGGATCAATAAAACCTTATCAATTCCCATCCCTACAAACCACTGAGTCCACTCTTGGCTGTACGTAGTCTGAGCAGCTCAGTTAAGGACCAGATCATCCATTCACTATCAATATTAAGAGACTCAGAGAACAAGGACAATAAAAACCCAATACAAATCAAACAAAAACATAAACACCAGAAAATCCACAGGAATCGATAAAGAATCGGCTCGATAAGCGGAATTGATAATGGCATGAAAACATGATACAACAGCAGATATGAAGACAGCATCTAAACCAGAGAAAGACAAGTCACTGCTGTGTTCATGTGAAATCATCAAGAGCACAGACATGCAGAGCCTGAGAGGAGACAGACAATAAGAGAAAAGGAAAACAATGTATAAGAATACAGCATGAATGGCAGAGGCTAATGAGGAGCATGAATAAGGACAACAAAGCAGAGAACTAATTATGTAAGAAAAGATAAATAGAAAAAACAAGGGAGTGGGTGAGGGATAGGAATGACTAAGTAAAAAGGGAAAGAAGGTGAACAAAGGCACAAAAACACTGAGTTAGACTTGGTTAAAAAAACTGTCAGAATGAACATGGAGCAACTTTAAACGAGCAGCTTGTAAACAAGACACAATAGGAAAAGAAGAAGATACAAGACAAAAGGAGGCAAAATGAAACCGTGCCAAAAAACCTGGGGGTTTTAATTCATTCATGCAAGGAATGAAAGAGCAATGAAAACAGATGAACAAGGTGATGAAAGACATTGATTTAATGGCACTGGGCAGGAAACAGACAAAGAGAGGCAATGAAAAGGAGTGAGGAAGATGAAAATGATGAAGAGGAGATCAACTGTGACAGACAGCAGAAAATGACACATGAAGGAGAGGGAATGATTTACAAAAGGAACAAAAGGAAAGAATGGAAGGAATGTAATGACAAAAACAACGTGGAAATGAAGATGAGCAGAAGATGTCAAATGCTAAGGGCAAAAAGGATTAGGACAGAAAACAAGAGGATGGATGTGATGAGCATGAAAAACAGGAGAGTCGAGCTGCCTGGAAACCGAGTAAGTAGCCTACCACATCGGCAACCAGGTTGACAACACTGTAACCAAGGCACCTCATCCCTGACAACGGACAAAATGATGCTGCTGCTGCTTTCTACTCCTAAAGAATATCAATCAGTGGGGGGAGAGAGAGGGAGAGAGACTTTGATAGAGAGATGGTCCCCCAGAGGTACATAAATATATGAGGCAGCTTCTGAGTTGCTGGGCTGCTGGCTGGCTTCCCCTCGCAATTACCAACAACTCAGACAGAGGGAGAGAGACAGAGGGAGAGAGACAGGGAGAGAGAAATCTCATCAAGCAGGGACAGAGTGAGCAGAGAAGAAGAAATCTCATCATGCAAAACAGAAATTCAAGTAGGGCTGCTGTGGGCAAAGACACGTTTGATGTTCTCCCCTAATACAAAACACAGAGACTCAGAGAGACACTGTGTGTGTGTGTGTGTGTGTGTGTGTGTGTGTGTGTGTGTGTGTGTGTGTGTGTGTGTGTGTGTGTGCAAGTGTGTGCGAGTGTGTGCAAGTGTGTGCGTGTGTAAGGTTTTATGACTATTGAAATTGCTACAAGGGAGAATGGTGGGGCAACTTGAAGATGAATGAGGACAAAATGACAGAGAGGGGCAGGAGAGAGAGATATGGAGGGATAGCAATCTGGCCAACCAGCAGCTAATCATGTATTATTACACTGAAGAAGAATGGGCTGTGCGGTGTGTGCTGCTCACACCTATACCAACACATCAACGGCCTCATGTTACACTTTTCCGCCAATCTACTCCTTGTTGACTTTTCAGGTGCACACATACACACATACACACATATACATATACACACACACACACACACACACACACACACACACACACACACACACACACACACACACACACGCTTTTATCACTGTACTTCAATTGAATACTACTTTTATGCAAACCGACAATTCAGCTGCCTAGCTGATTTCAACTGCATTCAGCGCTTATACTTCCACTGACACGTAAACTCCTTTCATTATTCACACTTTCAGTGCTTTAACTTCTTTTAAACTTTTCTTTTTGAATAAAGCCATTTTTGTCTTCAGATTTCTTATATATGGGGTTAAAATACCCAAACCCCCAACTCCCTTCATCATGTCTACATACAGTGTTGTAGGGGCATGCTCCATTGGTCGGCCCAGTGCTGTGTAACTGAGTGATGAAGTTACATGATTGGTCAGGCGAGTGCCATTGATAGCTGATAGCTGTGCATTCAAAAAGGTTTGGCGCAAAGAGCTTCTATTACGTCATCATGGACTTTAAAGGCAGTGTTGCCACCTTAGCGCCTTCGTCACTAAATTTACCGTCTTTTTGGATCACATTTACAAGCACCTAGCGATAAATCTAGCAACTTTCTGGAAAAAGTTCAGCAGCTGTCCATAGAAGAGTTGCCAGTGTTGCCCCGCAAATGTTTTATTAGTGACTGCTGGCTAAAATGTATCTAAATTTAAACTTGTTCTATTGTCTGACAACAGACACAGAAATACATGTAAATGAGAACAGCTTTATTGTGACATCACCAATATCACAGAGTGTCAGATTCCACAGGCAACACTTTACATCGAAGCAACACAGCCAGACAGTTAAGGTTGAGAAAAGATTTGTTATGTGTTAGGTCACCAAACTAATAGCATGCCCTCAATGTGGTTTAACAAGATTAGAAAAAAAGATGATCTTGAAATGGTCCAACCAGGTTAAAGATCCAACAGAACAGAGACAGAGAGACAGACGACAGCGAGGGGGAAAGAATGGCTCTGTTGTGGAGGTTCACTGGGATGTAAGTAATGTGAAGGAGAGGGGTGGAATAAGAGAGCAGATGAGCTGAAGTAATACCCAATGACAGCATGAAGAGACATCCCCTCTCCTACAAGGTCATCTCTCTCTCTCTCTCTCTCTCTCTCTCTCTCTCTCTCTCTCTCTCCCTCCCTCTGTCTCGCTCTACCCCTCTCTGTCAAGCCCACATGGGAACCGGAGCAGACACAAGATGGCAAGAATGACAGAAAGTGTAGAGACATGAAATGCAGAACAGAGGTTTGAAAGAAATCAGGAAAAAGTGGGGAGAAGAAGAAAAAATCTGGCAGACAAAGAAAAATATATAAAAAAAAAAAAAAAAAGATGGAGCAAGTGAGAGAAAGAGAGAGACAAAGAGAGAGAGAGAGAGAGAGAGAGACAAAGTAAACAGCCTTGAGCAGAGTGATGTGACCCAGCTTTCCCCCTCCCTTATTCCTCCTTCATCTCTTCCTCACGAAGGATGTGTGGGCCCAGGAGAGAGGAGGGAGGGAGAGGTGAGAGGAAGAGAGGGAAGGAAAAGGCTCATCCAAAAATAGCTCAGTGTTGTTGTATACGCATTACTAGGAAAATACTTACTCAAACACTTCCTTCTGAGCCCAAGATTTCAGGCTGAATCTGGTTTATCTTATGGTATGTATTACATCAGCACTAAATGCACTAATGTTGACCAAAACAAATACTTTTACTAAAGCACAACTCGTTAGCCCTGACACATGAAGGTATCAAAGTAAACAATTAATGTCTCTCATATATCACTTCAGTTTATACAGCTCTTGTTACCTGGCGAGTCACTGCCTCACACGCGCCACAACAGGTGTTACATTGTCTTTGCTCTAATTTAAAAGGAGACACTGGGAATTATTCTTGTCATCTTTTCCTTGCTGTCAATTACATTAGAAAACCACAACCAAGCCCAGTGGTTCAACCTTAACCCTTTAAATCTTAATTACAAAAATAAAGTTTCAGAGACACCTATGATCCTTTCCACAGTCTTCGCTATACTCTGCAGGGAACTGCAGTCTGAGACTGATACCCAGGAGAGGTTGGTGTCATTGCTCCACCTCCTCTATACAGTGCATTGTTTGTGATAAGACCCACCACTGTCGTGTCATCAGCAAAGTTGATGATCTTGATGATGTGGTTCTGTACCCTATAATAATCCTGTATATATCCTAAATTATCGTAAATTATTATCATCCCTACATGGCAAACAGCGCCAATCCCATATTGCAAATTTGGTAGACCTTATTTACTGGTAACACCATGAAAATGTACAGTACAGTCTGCAGGAGAGGGTTATTATTGCACTCAAACATATTCAGCTGTCTCAACATGAGACATGACTAAGGCTGACCAGTGTATATCTGTTGTTTTTTTCTTTTACAGAGTTTTAGTGGTGTCTCATCTGTCATATATGTGACACTGTCGAGAATGATATTTCACTCCAATGTATGTCGAGTGTGTCCTACGGAAGTAACAATAACAAAAGTTTAAGTTGAAAAAGAAAAGAAAAAAAGAAGAGGAAGAAAAGTGTTGTGGAAAGCAGCCTGCAGCATTTTTTCTCTTTAAATCCACTGCTGCCTGTATACATGATATAGAGTCTGCTGACTACACTGACTTATAGTGCGGGCAAATCCAATTGGTTTCTCAAGTCCAACCTTTAGGGTTGTCTGCCCTTCATTTGTAAGTGATCAGGTCAGATGTGTGTGTTCAGGCATTATTAAGCAGCAAATCAACTCTGTCTGCTGTGGAAACAACATTGGTGTGCATATGTACACTACTAATGAAGTGGCTGTCTCGCTCTACATACTGTAGTGTCAATACAGAGCTATTAAATATGGAATACTGTAGGGAACACAAAAAGAGACAGTGTTGAATATTCAGCAGAAGGCAAGGACACAAACTGGAAGAAAAACAAAACATGCTTTTCTTTTCCTTCTGACACTTTTTCTTCTTCTCTGCATTTTCCTTCCTTCCTCCTCTCTCACTCCATCTCTCCTGATAATACAGCTCTAATAATAGCTGAGTTGCATCGAGACAATCGTTTGGTGGAATCTAGGGCAGCCGCTGCAGAGGCAGTATGGGAAAATCCCTGTTGCCTTCTCTAGCCTGCATGCCTGCATGCCTGCCTGCGGACTGTGCACGCTTCTGTGTGTGTTAGTATTCTATCCATCCTGCACAGGAAGAGAGAGACAGAGGTCTGATTACCTTTTACATCACGCCGGCGGAGCTGATTCTCAGAGTTGGTACTGCTGGATGTTTTTCAAATACAACAGTGGTCAGATATTTTTTGAAATAAAAAGTGCAGCCTATCTAACATATTATACTGTATCTGCCAGCACAAACCACTCACACCACACGTCTGGATTGTGAGTAACAAGATGCCTGAATGCGACACCCTTCAGGTCGTACTAGAGGAAGCAGAAGAACAAGGTAACATCTCTTTGCTAAACGTTTTGAACACTGAAACAGATCCAAACTCAAACTACTGCAACTTCTTTATATGTAGGATTATGACATAATTATTATGCCTGTAACATAAGGTGGACATGTAATTCTTCCAAACTGTTTTGTGAAGGATGCTCAGTTCAGTTATCAGTACATCTGAACCAATTAATTACAAATTAGCCTAATAGTCCTTGATTAGGTTTGTCATAGTACACACAAAACAGAAGTTCCTCTCAGACTATGGGCTATGGGAGTGAGTCAGTTGTTGTTTATTAGCTACACCATGCTAGCTGGTTGTATAGCCCATATGCAGAATGTAAATAAGAAACTAGAGCTAATATCCCATCCAGTCATTTAGATATATTGTTTGGTAATGTTATGACTTGCCACTAAGTTAAGAGTGGTAGATGGAAACTGTTGTTGTTCAGCCAACGTTGGTATTCCTCCTGAAAAACAAACACATCAAACCATGTGTGACAGCATTGCCTGACAGCATCTGTTACAGTGTTTGAGCCCTGCTATAATCACCCTGTACAATGTGCATGTCAGTCTGATGCTGCAGTCATCCAGGAACTTCTCACTGCACCAGCAGCTGCTCTCACCCACAGTGGACAACAGAGAGCTACTTACTTGAGTTTTTACTCAAACTGTTGAACCTCAGTATGTGAAAAGCTTATAA
Organism: Seriola dumerili; assembly: GCF_002260705.1. NCBI lineage: Eukaryota > Metazoa > Chordata > Actinopteri > Carangiformes > Carangidae > Seriola > Seriola dumerili. The sequence continues at coordinate 2,134,779 of NW_019175062.1, forward strand.
AACAAATTTCAATGTTTAATTACTAATATGCCACACACCCAAATGATTTGTTTTATTTGCTTTATATTAGAGAACATGCAGGTTGGTGTTTTGTAAGACAGAACATTACTGACATATTGACATCTGCATTTTTTTTTCTCACAGTGCATCTGCCAGATTGAGTGTTTCATTTTTTACAGTAAAAATCTTGGTCATTGAGACACTGGTTCATGTTCACACTTACATGTAAATAAACGGCTAAAATGTTGTCTTCTGTGTTTTTTTCCCTGTTGTACCAAACTGTGTCCCCAAAAACACAGATTTTTGTCCACTGTCCTAATCAATGTCTGATACAAAATATGTTTGTACTATTTGTTTTGTTGTTTGGTGAAAGGTTGTGTTTTGTTTACTCATGTGAAAAAGTGTGACACGACAAATTTCAAAGAAAAAAATTCTGATAATAAGGTGAACTCAAATCAAATCTAAGTTGTCCTTTTTTGCACTGGATCAGCGCATCCATGGATGGATGTGTGTGGGTGGCCAGCTTTTACACTTTTCCAGAAATGTTTGAGAGCTGCAGACTTCAGAACATCTCTACATGTTCTGACTGGATTTATTATAATTTATGAAGTATTTAATGTTGTGCGTCTCTAGCAAGAAGCCGCTCTTGTTATCGACACCAGATCCCTGACATTTAATTTTTAATGATTTAGATATTGACCTTTTTTACTAACCTTTACTAAAGCTTCTGTGGAAATATTTAGACATGACATCTACATGTGGTGGTGTCACAACTGATTCATTTAAGATGGACAATACATAAAGGTTACAGACAATGTAAGCACACACCTGTGTGTCTGATACAGTAACAACATGCCTGGATGCCAAAGCTTGTGTTCATATCTCATGTTTCATGTTCTTTTGATTTTAATTCACTGTTGTTTTGTATGTGTTACATAATGTCAAGTCTACAGGCCAAACTCTAGCTGTTATCAGCTGGAAAGTGATACTTGTGAAACAGTGGGACAGTGATGTCACAGTAGTGAAATAGTAAAGTAGAAATGGTTTATATTTTAGCTGACTATTAGAGACAGAGTGGTGACACTGTTGAAAGACTGTGATACATGTTACTGACAAGCTTACACTCCATCTTAGCTCGTGCACATACATACATACATACATACAAACACAACAGATTGTCCAACAGTCTTTGCTGTGGGACAATACATAATCTTTTCAGAGATGTGATGAGGAAGCATTATTCTCAGACAGCAGACCAGGCTCCATACAGCTCAACAGGCTGTTAACTGATAACTTGTGGATGAGTCAACAAGTTAGGCCACCTGTTCCCCGACTAAGGGGGTCATGAACTTGCAAAGGGTTCCAACATGATGCTCACAAGATGATTATAGAGGAAAGGCGATAAATATGTTGTTTACTTTTTTGCCTTTTTACCTGTGAAATACTGAGTACTTTTACTTTTTCTTCAGTCATGTTTTTGTTGAAAATCCTTCACATCAAACAATCAAATCTACACTGAGGCCCTGACCTGTAACAAGGTGTTGCTAGTACACACTGATTTGTTATAAGGGGACAAAAACAAAAAAGGGTTGCAAACCACTAGGGATGGGAATCGAGAACCAGTTCCAGTTGAGAACCGGTTCCAACTGGTTCGATCCATCAACATCATTTGCCTTTATGCTTAATGATTCCCTTATTGATGCCTTCCACTTATTTCCACGTGCCTTGCAAAAAAATTATGTCACGCTTTCGCGAGAGGCAGTCAGCGCGAACAACAAAGGAGTCGAGGAAGTGTGGCTTCATTTCACACAAAATGACGCTGACAGCGCAACGTGCAGTGTCTATGGCACTAAGTTTTCAAGAAAGGATGGAACCTTTATTAAATATCAGGAGTGCCATGTGTTTGACGCTCCTTCAGTGAAGGGAGGTATTAGTGATGTGTCGCGAACAAGCCGGCTCTTTCAAGCGAACGATGGGAGCCGGCTCCCGTCCCAGAGCTGTTTCTTTTCTTTCTTTTTTTTCTTTTTTTTTTGTAAATGAATACAAGACAGACCTAAAGAGGCAGACAGCATCCCTCATTGAAGGATTGAACAACCACAGAGCAGTTATCTATCTTGTTCAGTGTTCAGAGACTCATAATAAAACTTGCGTTGTTGACACTTGAAAATTGGTATAGGCCTACTTTTTCCCACACAGAAAATCCACAGGAATCGATAAAGAATCAGCTCAATAAGCAGAATCGATAATGGCATTGGTATTTATACAATCTTATCAATTCCCATCCCTACAAACCACTGAGTCCACTCTTGGCTGTACGTAGTCTGAGCAGCTCAGTTAAGGACCAGATCATCCATTCACTATCAATATTAAGAGACTCAGAGAACAAGGACAATAAAAACCCAATACAAATCAAACAAAAACATACACAACATAATCACTAATCCACCAATATTAAACACACACCAAGGTTGGTCAGATTACCATCACGTGAATACCCTGTGGTGGACAATATGGGAAATCGAGCAGGGCTGGGTCCTACTACTCATTCATGTGACTTCACTAAGTATGTGTGTGTTTCTATGTGTGTGTGTACTGGGGAGGGAGTGTGAAGGAGAGAGAGAGAGCAGAGAAAAAAATGTGTGTGTGTTTTTAGGAGCGAGGGAGCTTGAAGGATGAAGGGGAGGCTTCTGGGCAGCAGTTTTCCAGCAGAGAGAAAGAGAGAGAGAGAGAGAGAGAGAGAGAGAGAGAGAGAGAGAGAGAGAGCGCTCTGGGGTTGATGTACTGAACAAAGAAGACCTCTATTTGAGCAAGCATGCAAAAGTAGGTCTGCACTAGGTTTAGAGAGCTACAAGAGCGAGTGTGTGTGCTGTGTGTGTGTTGCAGAAGACAAATGGTCTCTGACATCTAGGGCTATTACAGGGGAACAGCCTGGTACAATCGAAGGGACGAAGATGGGGGAGGGAGTGTGAGTGGAGCTTGTTGGTGACCTTAGTTTCTTCCTTCACACCTCCACCTGCACAGATGTGACCATGTCTGACTCACACCTTCATTAGCTGCTCTTTCTGTGGCTCTGTGGCTCCCTCCACACTCAGAAGGTTAAAAGCTATTTACATACTGACAGTTGTCTGTCAACAACTGCGTTTTCAAATCCTTTGAATGCAATAAGTACTGGTGATATATCGCAGTGTTTCTCCTTGCCTTGGCCTTAACCCAACCAGTTATCTTTGCAATGCTCAAACAGCAATAACCCAAATTAAGCCCTACTTCCAACTAGGGGGAGTAGTGCCACAGGAATTACTACTTGAAGGGGAAACACAGTGACACATTATGTGTGGTTTGTAGCCTTAAAGTTGCTACAAAACCAAGTTTCTTCTCATCTGTTTATGGTGTGTGTGTTTTTTTTTCAAGTTAGTACAGCCTACAAGCTTTTAAGAAGCTAATTATAACCAACAGGAACTTCTAGCAGCTCATTTTGGGATAAGGGAGAATTAGGGAGAAATACATCCTTTCTGCAGAAACAAACTGGGGACGGAACCATCTGTCAAACAGCCAAGAATTACCACTGTCACTCAATGTCATAATTTTATGCTGAAATGCAAGTTGAACTTTTATGAGAGTAAATGCACAGCTTTAGGAATGAGGATGATCTTCACCTCCAACAAACAACACAACTAACAAATTGTTTGATGAAGTGTTTCCTGTCTCCAAAATGTTTTTCTAACAGCAGGTACTGAAAGAGTGTGGCTCCTACTTTAGTGAAGGTTTCTAATATTCTGGCCAATATGCCATTTTCTTCAATAAAATGAATACATCCCATATCATGCGTTCTCTAACAAACTATTTTGGACTGTATTGTAATGTCTCCACGTCTGATGACGTAGAGACATTCTTGCATTCTTGAGGGGAAACCTGCCAAAGCATGATTTCTGCAGTCTGCAAGATTCCTAAAGACCAGGGTTCTTCTTCCTGCCTGTTCCTTCTTTCCTCTGGTTTTCCCTCCAGTTGAGCTGTAAACATCATAACAACTGTGTAAAACGAATGATTTCTGCTGTATGAAAGGCATCTAATTAGAATCAGCTATGCATCCCACAGGCAACCATTGTAGTTTTGATGAATAAAAAATAAAAGTCAGTATTGGAAATATTTAGAAGTCTCACATACACAAAGTGTGTAGGCCTGAGAGTTGTTGTCTGTTTAGAGTGATCACTCTCTCCTCTCAGGGTGTGGAAGGATTCCAGTGTTACCTGCCTGACATCTGACTCCACACACACACCCACAGATGCTTCCAGCCGCCCGGAGAGCAGAACAACTTGTTTCCAGAGGCTGTTATTCTCGTGGTGTTAATTACCGTGAATGAACTGGCTCAGGAGACACACACACACACACTGGGTCTCCCATTTCATAGCATGAGACACACGACTGCAGGCACTTGGAAAAATTGAATTGTTTGTTACTACCCTTTCACCTACTCCCCCTTTCTCTTCTTTACCTCTATCTTCTTCTCTCCATCTCTTCATTTTGCAGAGGGGATTATTGTTCAGATACACTAGCTTATTATAACAGCCATTAAACACACACTACAACTCAGTGCCCACAGGTAATTAGTAATTCTAAAAATAAATTATTATTTTTTTATTATTTTTTTATTTATTATTATTATTAGACTTAAGAATACCGTGAAGAGAAAATAGTTTATAATATAATATGAAAGCATAATATGAAAAACAACCATGAAGGCCGATGTTTACCACTTGTCATGTCATGTGCTCAAGTCCCATTCTTGGCTACGCCGACAACTCCATTCACTGATGAAGATATTAAGATGAAAACCATTAAAGTTCCAGAAAAAGCTAGTACGTGTACCATGAGTAAAGATGATGTTTTACAACTACTGTTCACATTGTCAACACTGAACTTTGTTGTTCCAGTTTAGAACTGTTTCGCCATCTGAGCTAAGTTAAGTCTTGACTTTGGAGGGAGCAGTTTGGCAAAACACCACTCAAGGTGAACCAAGCAGTTTGAAAGCAGCCAGAGACAAGCAGTGACAGGCAGCGACAGAACCACACATTCACCCAGCACTGCTGGGTTACATGAGACAGAATCAAAACAAACTCATCATCCATGTGCAAAGATTCATTTTAATTTAAAAAAATGTGAAGGAAAAAAATCTGTATCTTTTCTAGTGAGCCGATTCACTCAGAGCAAATATGGATGTTTTTTCACCCACCAAGAAACCTGGGATTTTATTTGGATTGTACTGTTGTAAGCCTCCACCATTCCTGCTGAAAAAGTGGAGAGTTCGACCTAATGCATGAGAGCCAGGCATGTAGAACAATGAGGGTGTGTAATGTGAAGCACATTCATGGCTTGGATCTGCATACAGAACAACATCTGGTGGACTATTTAGAGCTGAATGTCTGAAACACACTGAGCTAACAGCATGCAGACACCACATCAGTATTCCCCTCCTCTGTAATCCTCTCCCAGTCTCCTCTAATCAACCATTCACATTGTTCAATGAGAGACAAGGTCATGTTTCTGTTCACACACTAACACATAAACAAATATACATACATATATTTGCTGCCTTATTCTATAATTAAGCCAGACCTTACACAAAGGTAAGGAAGGGCTATCAAACTGACTGCTTGTACTCCCTCTTCGGGCTTCACTGTGTGTCGTTTCAGCATCAACTTTACGATCCAAGCATGTGCAATAGTCACACTCCAGGACGTGCGATGACAAGTAAGGCAAATTAACTTAAACAAGTCAGCTATAACTTTTTTGCTGCTTGATACAAAAAGGGAAACTTGCATGGTTCTCATTTTCCATGACTAATCTACATCAAAACTTTGTCTGATATGAAATAATTTAGTCTGGTCTAAGGGTTTTAAAGGCTCTGATGAGGGGGTGCAGGCCCCACAAGTCGCCTACCACAACCTAATACACCTGTTTTGATTGTCTGATAAACAATTGCACCTCTTCATAATTTGGGAAAAAAAATCTTTCTGCAGTTCAGAAGTTGAAGTCACTCAAGAAATTCACCTCCTGCTTTGCTTGCCAATGACCAAGTGTGTGAGTTTGTGTTAGAGTGAACACATCTGATAATGGTGCCACTCAGCTGATTCAGACCCCCTGAGGAGAGCACAGTCTGCTAGTGAGCAAACCCAGTGACACCACTGTTAAGACGATGTAATGGTGCACATACACATTGTGAGCTTATCTTTTCCAAACCTTGGTTAAATAAAGTAAAATGATTTATTCTGACCACTCCATGAATATGTAAAATTAAGTGTTAAAGACAGCCCATTCATTTCAATCTCCATAAATAAAAGGAAGAATTTATGGCATGTAACTGGCTCCCTCTCAGCCCATCCTACACACAGAGGATGAGCTCATTCTCCTACAAATGGAGGCGTTTATTAGAGCAGCTACCACCTGTTTTATGTGACATCTTCATACAAAGCACAGAGTCCCTGTACTGGCACATTCAGGACAGAAATCACTATTTCAAATAGCATATCTCATTGTCAATTTGCCTGGAGATATTTCAGCCAGCCGCCTGTCTCCCATTTCAAATGGAGGATGAACTCTGCACTTGATGAGCTCATGAGCAGGAATTTCAAACAAAGACTCAAGTGCATGTTTGTGGATGCAGTTTACAATGCACTGGCTTGATAATGAAACATGTCATGGTGAGAGAGCAGAAAGTCCTCACAGTAAATGTGAATCTAGTTCATCTTATTTGGCTGCTAAATATCCAGTAATCTGTACAAACACTTTGATTATGAATGCACAGCCAGACAGACATCTCCGCACCTGCTGCAACCAAACACAGTTTTATAGCATCTCACCATAGCATAGCATAGCAGCTCATCAGCAGGATGCTGTTTCCTGTCACTCACTACAGCTGCAGCGTCACAAATCCTCAATGTGACAGAATGTGAGTCCTGATAATGTCACAGATCCAGTTTCTAAGTGTTACATTCAGTAACTGCCAGCACAAGTGCAATAAAAATATTTTTTCCCTTAAAATCAATGATGACCATGATACATAATCATGATGTCAATATTGATCAAAAATAATCATGATTATCATTTTGTCCATAAATCGTAATGCCCTACTCAGTCTAAACCATCATTTAACAGAAATCTGTAGTTATTGGACTACAATTGAATGAGTCATTGTATTGGATCAATCATCAAGACAGAACCCTGGCTCATGCTTTGGGAAAAAGATACAGTCATTAAACCTGGTTTGAATGGTGTGTGTGTGTGTGTGTGTGTGTGTGTGTGTGTGTGTGTGTGTGTGTGTGTGTGTGTGTGTGTGTGTGTGTGTGTGTGTGTGTGCGTGCGTGCATGCATGCGTGTGTGTGTGTGCGTGAGGGGGAGGCTTGTTTTGTGTGTCTTTTGTGATGGTCCTCAAACAATGGGTAGTGATAAGTTTCCCTCTCTCTGGACTCCCTGCATCAGGCAGCAGAGCACAGAGGGGCTAGAGAGACTGAGCAGTGACACCTCTGATTTTAAAGCTGTAATTAGACCTTGTTCGGTATTTAATTGTTTATTTAAATGATTATGAAGATTCACATCAATCAATTTGTGTCAATCAACTAATCCCCGAATCAGTTGATCCTTTCATCCCCAGTTAGATATGCTGTTGTTATCTGCACTGTAATGATCTACAGTGTGTCATATCTACACTAACATTCACCACTTTTAACCCTGCAACACTGTTCAGGGCAGTAATGCAGCCACAAAGCTACACACACACACACACACACACACACACACACACACACACACACACACACACACACACACACACACACACACACACAACAACACACAGGCTACTGCAGCTTACTAGATACCATCTGTTCAATAGCAGACCTAAATAGTACAGTGGTTTAACCAGACATTAGCACAACATATGAGCATGCGCGCACATACACACACACACACACACTGTCACATCCACAGGGGACAGATTAAGCAGTTGTATAGTGTCTGTAGTCTGAAATCAGTGCTTCCCCTCCACTGTGGGTCTCAGAGCAGTAAACACTGGGGATGTTAACAAAATACTGAGGAGCCTGTCAGTGACAGAGAGACAGAGACAGAACAGAACAGAACTAAGAACAAAGCCAATGTGAGCTGTGTAAACACTCAACCAACACTTTCAGATGTAGACTGTATTCCGTAATGACGGCTGGAAACGCTGTGGTCCCACAGAAACAGAGCAGCCACATCCAGGAGCTGAGAGCAGAAAGTGAGACCTGCCAGGTGGTCCGCCGCTCCCTTTTGGGTTGGCTCAGCAAAGTCTGAATCATGTTTGTATCATTCACCCCAGCTAATCATCATCTGTCCAACTGCATAAAGCTTTTGCAAACTAAGGATCATATGTGTGTCAATGGTAAAATACTGGTCCTTACAGTCCTGCAGGAATGGAGAAAAATGTCCTAAGTTGCTGGTGATTTTACAGTGGAGATATTAAAAGTATCTGGTGAAAATCAGAGTTGAAAAAAGAGCCAAACGCTAAAGAAAAACACATGTGATACACATGCCAAAAGAAGACACACGTGTCAAATCTGAAGAAAATAAAGCTGATAAGAAACAACTGACATAGATGGTATCAACAGGGATCTGCTTCCTACAAACAATGGAAACCATCTGCCATCTCTTTGGGCAAATACAGTGAGTCACCATAGAAGGTGACAGACAAATACATCTCCAAGAACCGTGAAATGCATTTAAGGGTGCAGCCTTATTTACACACACAGCAGGTTTGTCTGTCTTCATTATCTATAATTTTATCAATTCATTCATTCATTGTTTATAATGGCTTATGGTCTATAAAATTTCTAAAATAACAGTGAATAATGAACAGCAGAACAAGGAAAACAGAAGTTATCCTGTTTGACACCATATCTCGGCTGTCAGAGTCACAGCTATCTTTCAGCATGAAAACTATGCAAACTCCATATGCTGAAGAAGAAAATCTAGCAATCAAGTGGTTCTTGGTTTAAGCTTCCAAGGCTGAGAATGAACGTTCACACTCAGAAGGTTTTCCATCTACAGTGACATATAACAGAACCAGGTAACAGATGATGAATGACTAACTCATTCATTCCTCTAGCAAGTGATTAATGGTTTTCAGAATTAGTTTCCACCCACGATAATACTCCTAGTAACACCACCTGTTAATGCCCCTCCTTGTTTACTCGCTGTACTTCAATTCACTTGATTAGAGTGATTTTGATTGGATGATCAGCAGCATGTTGTCAAAGATGAAAGCAGCTAGGCATACAATGAAGCAAATCACTGCTGGAGCAGTGTCTGTATAGCAGGGACACACCGCAACCTGGCTCACCTCTAGCTGGATGTTGTGTGACTGCACTGCTCACACTACCGGCACTCTCTGGAGGCCAGTTCACGGTCTCCGCTTGCCCTCAGACAGACAGGGACACACTTCTGTTCATACGCACACATAGTCCACACATGCACACTAGAAAACATCATGGTGACCTCCTGACGGCAAGAAAGAAAGTGCTCATTTATTTATTTGGCTGGAAGACTTAAAAAAAAAATTTTTTCAAAGACAATAGTGTGCACGACCACAAGAGTAGGACCAAGGATGGGAAATAAACTGTACATACATGCAGTGCAGGAAACAAATGTCCAGTTGTATGTGTGTCTGATGTGGCGCCCTTGCGGTGCCGACAGTCCACACAGGGTCTTTGCCGATGCAGAATCCATGAACTGGCCTTAACACTTCTACTCCCGCTCTTCACCCTCCAGCACTGCTGCACTTTAACATCTTCAATCGTTCTCCCTCTCTCCCTCCTTCCATCTCATGCTCTCACTCAATCTCCATCTTTCCCTTATGGATATTTTCCTCAAACTCTTCATTTAAAGTCAAGCTACCACATACCGTGTTGGTGACAGAGTGACTGTGGGAGAAAGCAGCAGACAGAGGGACTGGCAGCTCCAGACTGAGCTGTATTTTTCTGGGTTCACATTAAGGCCAATGACTGACATCACGGAAAATAGCTTTTCAGAATTCTGCATCAATACGACCACTTGTCAGCCCTGCACTGACACACTGACAAGGCCATTGTGTGTGTACGTGTATGTGTGTGTCCATTTCCAAAAACAAGTCTGTCAGCAACACTTGCACCAAAATATGAGCTCAGAAACTTTTGTTAATCATCGTGCTTTCTCCCATTCACTCCAGGTACAACCAATAAACACACACACGTAATGGTGTCTAACACACATGCTGTATGCATGTATGTGACATGCAGGAGCTGCAGTGCTGTCTGTGTTTGTTGGCTTGTTAAACCTAGTCACAGATCGGTTTAAATTGATTTCCAGCTTAATTACACAGCACATAAGACTCAAACCTTAAAGAACTATTCTGGAGCCCCACAATATAAGAATGATTTTGCTATTACGAGGCCTGTTTACTGTTGGGTCTGTGAAGCCATACCATGAACAGTAATGTCCACATCTCAACAAGAGAGAAAGCAACAACTTCACTGTCCAAAAATAAAAAAAAGAAACAATATTTTCATCTTTTAGACTCTTGAAAAAAAAAGTTTGTGCCTTTTCCATATCAATTTAGTTAAAGCCGAAGAAGCCACAGCGTCTGTTTTAATGACTTTGAAGCTTGAAACATAGAGCCGATTACAAAAAAATCACAGTGAAAGCAGGAGAAGCACAGAGGAGCCATGACTCAACCCAAAACTATTTGACACAAACATCAACAAAGACTGTGTGTGTGTGTGTGTGTGTGTGTGTGTGTGTGTGTGTGTGTGTGTGTGTGTGTGTGTGTGTGTGTGTGTGTGTGTGACATTGATCCAGCAGAGCAGCAGAACACATATTCTGCCATGTCAGGAAAAAAGCTGGTCTGTGTGTTAGCAGTGAACTGTTGTAACATCTTGGTCTCAGTCAAACTCAAACGCAATCTCAAGCTAAACCCTCACTCAGCTTTAGCTCTGACGTTAATAATCCACTAACACAAGGCTGAAGACATGTCGTTGTCACATGTCACATTCTTGGTGAACCTTGTTCTTATAGCAGAAAAATGGACAAAGTGTCCAGATTGTATAACATCTGAAAGTAATTGTAATCATAAACTTCTGTTTTGTAGCAACTTTCAAAAGGAGAAATGCATCTTGAAGTGCTTTGCATTAAAAACACAAAAAATACACATAAAAACAAATTCAGATTAAAAAGGAGAGCAATCTGTTAAAATTAAAACTTAAAAACCTATCAATATAGAAAGTATTCTTTTGATTTTCACCAAGAACTACAGATTTTTTTAAGTAGAAGATGAGGTGAGGCTAATGTTTTTCCAGAATTTAAGTTTCCATGGATCCAAACATTATTGTTTGATGCTCTATAAAGAAATAGTTCACCACAGCTCACTTTCAGTAAACAAGTCCTTCAGCCTGAACCACCATGTAGGTCTTGCACTCTAATTTGTAAAATACTAGCTTTCAAAACTTAGTTGGACACTACAATTATAATGATATAAAATTCATTGTATGTTTTTGTGTCATAATAAGCATATACATTCTTGAGCTATGGCCAAAAGCATGTTTTGTGAAGTCACTGTGACCATGACCTTTGACCTCTAACCACCAAATTCTAAATCAGTTCAACCTTCACCCCAAGTGAATGCTTGTATAAAATTTGAAGAAATTCCCTCAGGGTGTTCCTTGAGACGTACTGCTGGACAGACAACCTGAAAACAAGATGCCTCCAGCCATGGCTGTCACTGGTGCAGAGGCATAATATTTTTCAAAAGCAGCATGTGGTGTTCACTGTGTGAAAGTCCACCTTAGTACTGAGAAAAGACACAAACGACTCACACTAACTCAGGAAACATTTACAGCATTACACTGCCCTTCCCCCTCCTAAAAAGCACTGCGGTATATAAAAGGAGCTGTCCAGACAGAGGTGAGCAGCCAGCTGTTAAACTAGCTGCCAGTGTTTAAGTGATACTACTGTAACAAGATTTTGTAGTGTGACCCATATTTATCAGCATAAACATCAATCAGTGATAAGGACTGTGAGAACAGAAGTACACATCTTACCTAAAGGTGGACATTAGTGCAGAAACTCTGAACTCATTGATTAGTTGAAAAATTAATTTACAATATTTTTTAACATCATCAGGCAAAATGCCAAACATGTGATGACTGCAAAGTGTATAACTCTGGATTTTGAGTTGACGTTGGATAAAACAACACATGTGAAGACATCTCCTCAGGCCAGGGAACTTGTGTAATTAAAATAATAATTAGTTGCAAGCAGCACTTGTGCACATGTTGTCCCTCTGAGATGTGATTATTCAGGTGTGGGAAGACTCAGGTGCAGTTTGTACAGTCTGAGGAGGGCAGATGTTGCTAACATTGTAATAATGAGATTTTATTATGTGTTTACGACGTGATATGTGTTGCAATGTGTATTGTATTTTTGTATATGGGACATGTATTCTGTATGTTATCCTACAGTCTGACAAATGGAACTGAGTTGAGTCCTAACCCTGAGTAAAGCTCCACTGCATGAAATAATTCTCTCTCACACACACTCTCTCTCTCCTCACATGTTCATGTGTGAAAGCCAAGAGACAAACACAGCAGGATTGTTGAGCATGTTAATTGAAACCAGACACAGTCTCCCTCTCTTGCTCTCTCTCTCTCTCTCTTTCTTTTTCTCTCTGTGAACACAGTTTGTAGCAGTGTCCCCCACTGGCCATGCCTTGCTCCAGGGAACCTTTATCCCAGGTAGTGTTAGAAGATAGTCATGTTATGTCACCAGCAGTATTTCTTCACATACCCCCTTCTCCCCTTGCCTCTTTCTTCCCCTGTTTAATACAGACTTATTTCTTCTGGCCATGTCTGTATTTCACCACAGAGTCTGTATCCCCCCCCCCCCCCCCGAGATGGTTTGAGGTCAACCAGCTCACGTGTCTTCATCTCCTGCTACAGCATGTGGGTTAGAAATTCCACCATCCCACCGTTTCAAATTGCATGTTTCCTGGCTCGAAAAGAGTGCACACACACACACACACACAGCCTGCCTCCCGCAAAATGGAGCACACTCACACATCATACCCTCACATGCACATTATTCACTTACATGCACATACTTTCACGTGCACACACACACAACAGAATTGACATTATATAAGGAAAAGTCTGCTAGTCTGAAGGGTGAAGAACAGGCAGGCATTTTAACAGGGAGACTGCGGCTTGTTACTCAATAAATGTGTCAGTCAGTCATTGTTTTATTTATTGATAATTATGCATCTATTAATTTTACAATAATGGAGGAAAGCTTCCGAGCTGTCTTCCTTTGGTGACACTGGCAATTTAGCACTAAGTTATGTCTGAAAGTGTTTAATGCAAACAATATCTGACAAGCCCTCACTGACTCTGTTGACAGCTCTCCACTTAAGCTGTGAGTTATTATGTCACAGACGCTCTCTTACTGTTATCACATACAGCTAGTTACCTGGCTGGTTACTACCTGTCTGAAAAAGACAACATGCAGTCAAGATATGGTCACATTACACTTCTATTCTGCTCATTTTCGCTCCATATCCCATTCACTTTGAGTTGTGCAACTAACAAGTGGAGCATATGTTAGCATTTTAGATGAGGTGGAAACAGTGATGCCATAGTAACAAGATTTTTACAGTTTTATCATATTTTATCAGGTTGTGTAAGATTCTGCTCAGTGGGGATTTGATTGGTGTAGATGATAAGTGTTCATCATTTTCCTTCTAGTTCACACACACACACACACACACACGTGCGAGAGAAGAGGGATTTACCAGTGATGAGAGCAAATTCTGTTATCTCCACATGATTCCAGCTGGCTGCTGCTAGGGAGAACCCAATACTGCCTGTCTGTGTGTGTTCATTTGTTTGTTTGTTTGTGTACATAACTTTCTATGGTTGTGTGGGAACCATTGCTGTGAGGTTATTTTGGCCAGTCCTCACGACTTCAATGGGCTGTTTGAGGTTTCAGGGTAGAATAAGGTTTAGGGTTAGTGTTGGGGTTGGGCATTTAGTTGTGATGGTTAAGGAGATGCATTATGTCAACGAGGGTCCTCACAACTAACCTAAGACAAGCAGTGTGTTTGTGTGTGCGTGTGTTTGTGTGTGTGTCCCCTCTGGCTCTTTCTGCCCACTTAATCCATCTATACAGGATCCTCATTCACATAACAAAAGCCAACAGTGATTCATGCTGCTCACCGTGTTCAGCAGGTTATGGAGCTGGTCTGAGGTCAAACTCTACAAGCCAGAAAACGCCGACACAAGACAGAGGTTCACCTCAACTCTATTCTATCTAAACAGATTTAGTGTGGGGGTTTTGAACAACTATAATTAGGGATGTGGTTGTGATACAGTATCACACTAGAAAACCATAAGATATCATCACAATAAAGTTAATGAGTGACAATATTGAATCATGGCCAAACCCTAACTGTAATAGCTGATAAAGAAGTAGGTCAATAGGCTTTATGGAGATGAAAGCTCAAACGGTGTCAAACAGAAGGCAATCAGCAACCACTAGAAGTTATATCATGACTGATATCAGTGTGTGATTGTTTGACCGTGTGTGTACATTCACTATAATCCTCGATGGTTGCTATTCTAACGTGACTTTTCTTCCTGGTTGGCTGGCAGTCAATGCCTTTGCAAATCCTCTGCACTTAATCTCTGCCTCTTTGCCAATGGAAATAAATAAATAAACCATACAGGAAAACTATTATATAACTATATATATAGAGGTTCAGCCAGTGTGCACACTGTGGTGGGAGGGTTGTACGGAGACAGGTACTGCGTCTGAACTGTAACTGAACAAGCCTGAGACTGATATTTTCTGAGTGAAAATTATTCAATTTGAATTCTTCAGGCTAAACAGAAATAATCAAAGATATTTATTAGATACTATGCAATCTACAGCTCTGTCCCATACTCTCACTTCCAAAGCTTATCATGGCCAGCTTTTGTTAAAACTTTCCAAGAGGTCTTCAACTTTAGGTTGATTAATGAGTTTGCAGTTAGTGGGGATCTTATCTGCATTATACTGAAATTATGGATGCCATGTACATTGTATCAGTCATACACACTTTGTAAAAGTTCCACACGACCAACATGTTGTTTTGTTTTGTTTTGGTGGCCTGTCACACGCCAGTGCAGTGAAAAAGATGGGAGGCAGGACTCTCTCAGCTGCAGACACCAGAGTATTGACCACAGGTGATCGGTTTTAAGGTGATCGCTACTGTTAATGCTGATCTACCGATCACAATTTTTAATGAAGATCTGCCGATCAATCGGGGCATCCCTAACTGATATGTGTTTTAATATTCTCCCCCTTATTAGAAAACACCTCTCACTATAGTGCAGTGTAGTTCAACACCAACACCAACACTCACAACAATAATAAAACGTATAGATTAATTAATACCTGTCTGAAGGTGTCAGTCAAATCTGAACATTGTAAGCACTGATTGTACAGGAATAAAATAAATGAAGAAAATGTGGGGAAAAGACATTTTACAGACTGACAGCTTGCCAAAAATACTGGGGTTCAAGGACATTGGCATCTTGACCTCAGAATTTCTAAGATCCTGGTTATAGGCCTGAATGGAGGAAAGCAATAACAGCAGGGTAATAGTTGTATCGCCAACACCAGCAGCAGTAAAAGCAGCAGCATTTGCAGTACAGCAGCAGTAACACAAACAGTAGCAACAGTGTTACTAAAGTTTTATGAATTTTTCAAGTTGCCCATAAAAACAGTTGTGCTTTAAAAAAGAATTTTCTCTACTTCTAAAAAAGCAAGATACAACATACTGTATGTTAAGTAGCTACACTAGTTAAGCCTAATGGTGTTTCTCATTTCTGAAAGACAAATCACAAGTATGCAGACACTTTGAAAGTTCTCTCTCTCCATCATGCTAAAGCTGTCTTAGAGCTGTGAAATACTACAGAAAGGTGAAACACTGTGTTCCACTGGCTTAATGCATCTCTAACTGCACTGCAACTCTGCAAACGTTCTAGGATGTTATAGACCGGGTGCTAACCTCTAAGTGTATCAAGCATCTAGAGTATTTCAAGTGTTTTAGTATTGGGTGTTATACACCTTTCAGGTCATAAGAGTGCAGGTCATACTAACATGACCTGCCAGTGTTGAATCAAAGTAAAACATTATTCTCACGTAATACGAAGCCACAGGCTGAATAACGCTGATATATACTATAAATATAGATAGATAATACTGAAATTACTGTGATGGTACATGTGTATTTTTACAATAAATAAATAAAGCTCTACCTTCTCATAGGTATGATATAGAATTGAAAAATTACAACTGTTTACACTGAGAGGCACTAACGGTTGTGTAACTTAACCAGACTGCAGTAGTGAGCCTCTCAAAATTCTGCAGGCAGCCTGAATCAGGAGAAATATCCACAAGCTAACAAGTTAATAAGCATTGACTCTACTGTCTGACTCTGGTACATGAATGAATCCAGCGAGCACTAAAGCCTCCAAACAGTCTCTTTGGCTTTCTTTAGCGTACCTGCTGCAGTTCAGCATGTACAGGAAGTATTGAGGGCAGTGAGAGTGTAGCAGAGCTAGTATCAGCTACTGTTGAGTCAAGTACACAGGTTTGTACAGGTTTGTAGTACTGAGCGGTCTCTGCAGAGAGCGCACACAGCTATAGTAAACCCAGAGGGTAGAACATGATTCAGTCAGTCACCACCTGCACAGCTTTAAGTAAGCTAAACTTGAGAAGGTGAAAGATTGTGTCAGTGTGGGACCTCGAGGCAGTATGTCTCAGTGTAAATTGTATCAAAGTAGAAAAGATTAGTTCATTCATTCATTCATTCATTCATTCATTCATTCATTTTTGGCAAGCACTCCTGTGCCACAGCCAGCAATGTTGGGAGCTGGAGAACTGTCCTCATGAATGCTTCATGTCTGGGTCTGTTACAGTTGGTGTTATCAGACACAGGATGCAGAGACTTTCAGAGGGAAAGAAACAACATCACACTTCCCATCATGCTTGCTTTTCCTCTTCTACCTTATCTTGCCTGATTTGTTAGTTGTGTGTACCATGTTGGATAGAAGCTTGTCAACTTTGAAATGTCAAATAATTCTCTCTGATCTTGTTAGATGTTAGGATGAGACACATTTAGACTGAAAGACCCCTACAAACAGAAATACTGGAAGCCAGAGCAGCATAATAAGAGTAGTGTACTTTGTCTTGTGTGTGTCTGTGTGAGTGTGTGTGTGCACGTGCCTGCGTGCGTGTCTTTGGCAGCCTTACAGACATCTGCTGTGAAGGTCAAGTTTCAGTCTGTATGGAACCAATCAATGGAGCCAGCACTAGAACACCCCTCCCTGCCTTCATCTGCTGCACTGTGACACACACACACACACACACACACACACACACACACACACACACACACACACACACACAGAAAACAAGCATTCACAAAGCCAAGCATGATTATGCACACACTTTGCCTCTGTATGTCACGCATGCACAAGTCTGGCTCAAACACACACACACACACACACCCATACTTTCACACTATAGTATGCTCTCAAACCTGCACACATACAGATACACACAAGTCAGTAAACTTACACACACATAATAAACATGCATATGCACACTTGGAAGCTGCCGGGCAAGCACAACACACACAGACTGACACATGTGGAGAAGGAACCTTGCCCTAGATTCTCAAGGAACAATCTCGTGTTACATCTCTGGTCTCACTGGCCTTTGTCATGGCTACACTGAAGACTCATGGGCTGGCAGAGGTAACGTGTCACATTCAGGTGGACTGCACACACATTTTTATGTAGTGACCTTTGTGCTGTGTCCTTCTGTGTTTACTTTAGTAAATAATGGTTTTAGGAAGCCATATTTATAGTGTGCTGCATCAAACAGGGTTTAAGACCTAGTTTAACACACAAACACCAAAACATGGCAAAAGCTGTGCACTTCTGGTTGAACAAAGAAACCAAGCTGGTAGAATAAGAAAGGGCAACCACAAATTTAAAGGGATAATGAAATTTTCCAATTGCATTACATTTCAGACAACATTTGAAGGTCTTAAACTTATAACACAGTTTGCTGTTTAGATCCAGGAGCTTCACATTGCAGTGTTTTCAGCTGTCTTAAAAGTGGAGAGGCTAATACTGTTTTCTCTGCATATATGAATCACCTAAGGAAAATATGATCCATTTATTTGACAAAATAACATAGTATAGTAGACACCAGTGTGCTTGTAGTGCTGCTTTTTTGCTGTAACAATGTAGTTTTGTAATGTCAACAGAAACTTTGGACTTCACACACCACTACATCCACTATCTTCCACAGGACACACACACAAACACACAACCACACAGACAGCACATGCACAGAGTGCACTCTTAGTTCAAACAGCTGAATTCACACATGTAGTTCAGGTTATACACAGTGTGCATGTACTGTACTGTGATCTACAGCTTAATACTTGTGCAGAAGTGGACAGGTTGAATTCAACCCTGCTGAGATTTGGACAAAATGTTCAAAATGTTCAAAAGTAACATTTCCAGCACAGCACAGCCTTCATCTTCGGGCCACAGCAGTGACCAGTGCCAGTGACCAATACTGAACAACCAACCTGATTCCTGAACAGGATCCCTAACGTAAGCTTCTCTGCCTAATGGTGGATAGGTTGAGCAAGGTGCTGTACAGCCTGCAGTCTGGCTGGTGCTGGGAATGTCCCTTCTTGGATATTAATAACAGCCCTGGCTTCATTAGGCTTCATTTAAGCCTAAAATAAAAATTAAAAAAAATTAAGCACAAACCGCACAAGTTTAATAAAGTTCTCCTGAAAGATGTTTTCCAGTCTCGGCTATATGCAGTTCAGAGGATGGAGCCCCTTATCATTACAACATGTAAATAAAGCCACCACAGTGCGTCTCTTCCCATTCACAAGCCTCATTACACTGCAGGACTCCACTACTACAGCCACTCCTCACTACGCACACGTGAGTATTTGTGACTGTTCAGAGCTCAGAGACACACCCAAAACACTTCTGTTTCATGGTGTGTCATGTTGGAGCGTTATTCCACTCTCTTTCCCTCCTCTCTTGGACTTGGACTAGAAGTGACAAAGCAGGCTCTGTGTGTGGTGTGTGTGTGTGTGTGGTGTGGTGTGTGTGTGTGTGTGTGTGTGTGTGTGTGTGTGTGTGTGGTGTGTGTGTGTGTGTGTGTGTGTGGGGTGTGTTGTGGGTGGTGTTTTGTGTGTGGGTGTGGGTGTGGGTGTGGGTGTGTGTAGATATTTGCACATGTGGCTTTCTTTCTAGCCTGAGTGATAAACAGTAAGAAGACAGAGTAGAGAGCTGCGGTTGGCGAGGTTACGGCTGATGAAGGCAGAGAAGCCTGGCTGACTGGTTGTGTGGCCAGCAGAACAGAAAGTCTGCTTGTCTGACAAGCTGTGCAGCTTTGTTGCTGCCACTGCTAAGTGACTGAATGATACATGTAACAATAACAAAACTAATTGTATACAACTATATAGAGCTATTAGAGCTAATAATTATTTAATAACAAACATCCCTGGTCAGAATTTCTGTTAGTGTGAACAGTTGAGTGAGTAGAAGATGAACTGATCCAAAAGGCGTAAAGTTTAATAATGAAACATTGTTTTCAACATTTTCAGCAAGAGTAGTATTTTAATTTTTGTTTGTACAATTTTAGAGTGAAAAAAAAAGAGCACCGTACAAAAGAGATTTGATCTCTCATAACTTTTACCAAAGCTTTACAAATACTCCAAAACCTTGCCCCAACAATCAGCAGCTCCTATAAGCAGCTGCCTCTGAAAATTAAAATACCTGATGCCCACATAGCAGGGGAAGGCTGTAAGAAGACAGCAAAGTATTTTCAGGTAGCAAAGGTAAATCAAATCCCCCGTTTGGCTGCAAAATCCTGAGGAAGATTTATCAGACTCTAGAGTAGTGGTGCACTTTTCTACTGTGCAGCTACACCTGCGCAAATATGACCTTCATGGAAGAGTCATCAGAAAATAACCTTTCCTGCATCTTACGTTTGCAAAGAAACATCTAAACAAGTCCTGTGGACTGATGAGGTTAATATAGAACGTTTTGGCCACAATGAGCAAAGATATGTTTGGAGAAACAGGGTGCAGAATTTCACCAAGAAAACACCTATCCAACAGTTCAGCATTGGAAAGCTGCAATCATGCTTTGCGTTTGTGTTGCGGCCAGTGGCACGGGAAACAATTCACTGATAAAAGCAATTTAATACCAGCAAATTCTGGAAGCAAACATCACATTGTCAGTAAAGAAGCTGAAGATAAAAGGAGGATGGCTTCTACAACAGTATAATGTTGCTAAACATACCTCAAAATCCACTATGGACTACCTTTAGAGGTGCAAGCCTAAGGCTTTGCCATGGTCCTCACAGTCCCCGACCTAAACTTCATCAAAAATCTGTGGATGGACTTCAAAAGAGCCGTGCATGCAAGACGGCCCAAGAATCTCACAGAGCTAGAAGCCTTTGGCAAGGAAGAAAAAATCCCCTAAACAAGAACTGAAAGACTCTGAGTTGCTACAGAAAGTGTTTCCAGGCTGTGATACTCAACATAGGGGGTGTTACTGACTACTGACCATGCAGGAAGCCCAAACTTTGCTTCAGGCCAATTTTCCTTTTGTTATTTTGAAATTGAAAAAGAAAGAAATAAAAAAGCAATCTTGTTGAAAGAAATGTGTCATTTCTAATTTTATGCATGGCACTGCATATTGCACAGGTGTGTTGCAACAAATTCCAATACAATTATTTAAACTCCAGGCCACACTGTTAATCTGCATGATAACAAACAAGTTTATCAAACTGCTTGTTGTTTAGGAGCTTTTTTTCTTCTTTAAAAGAAAAAAAAATTTGGCAAAATGTCAACTTACAAGTTACAAGTAAGAGGAAATTGACAGATAAGGCCTGTTGAGTGCATTTTCTATATTGATATTACTCAGTTTTAACTAACAACTCTGAATCAGCACCTCCATTATTCAGGGCTATAAAGTAGGTCACTAGTCATCATTAAACCAGCTTTCACATTGTCAGACAGAACATGTTAATTTATAGAAAACAAGCACAGTTTAAATCACAGTTCTGGCCAGAAGAACAATCAGTCATCAGATATCTTCCTCAAATCATTCAGCTCAGCACAGTCATTAATGTTTTTATCCATTGTCAGTAGATGATGTTTTTTTATTATAAATTTGTACCTCTTGCCTTACCTTTGCCACCTGTATTTACAGCTTGCCAGACATGTATGTCTCATCACATTAACAGAAAGCTCTATTCATATCCATGTAATTTCACAACAGCTGTGTGAGTACAGTTGACATTCAATGCTTTAGGATGTGCTGATAAAACACACAATTTCAGCACACTGCAATAGTGTGAAATACTACGAAGGGATAATACCTGTACTAAATTTGTCAACTAATCACTTAATCAATCGAGAGAAAATAAATCTGCAGCTCCTCTGATAAGTGATTAGTCATTTAAGCTATTCAATGTGTAAAACAATCCAAGCCTCTCATTTGTAATAAGTTGCCGCTTTTCCGTTATTGTTTATATTGTTGTTAGTTTTTGGCCTGTTGGTTGAATGGAAAATGTGATGGATGTTATTTCATTGTTTAGACTAAACAATTATTAATTTAATCCCCAAAATAATCTTCCTTTAAATTAAGATAATCATTAGGTGTAGATTTAGAGAGTACTATGACAGAGAAACAGAGTGCTGACAATGAGAGGAGTTCTCTCCTCTCTCAGGTAACAAGAGTTAACTTGTTTAATTGCAGTTCACATTCCAGCTGAGACACGTCAAATACCGAGTCTACTCACACCAGGATTGAAGCAATATGAGTTTTCAAGGCCAATATACACAGTAATATTCAGCGGTACAGGCACAGTGTAGATGCCGCAGTCCTCTTTATCTCTATATTGATTATGAATATTTTACTTTTTATTCAAGCACAGAAGATGAATAATCACAAATATGATAGAAGTAGAATATCTTAGTAGTAATTCTCATCATAGTACAAAACTACTCAAACATCATTAGATTAAACTATAAAAGGCAAGTCTGCACATGATTATTTCCAATAATTTTTAAATATTATTAACATATCATAATAATAATTACCTAATAATGATTAGTTTAGTCTATAAAATGTCAAAAATAGAAAGTAACAGCCGACCACTGTGTTAACCTGAGTCTGAAATTATCTAATTGTATCTAATCATCTAACTAAATTTACATAAAATGGACCAATAGTGAAAAAAATAAATAAATGTTTGAAGTTTTTTAACTGGTAATGATAGAACTTATCAAGTCTGTATTATAAATCTCCATTGTTTCCTTCTTTGTACAGTAATAATAGGCCAATTGTCAACATTTTTAAGGTAACATTTAAGTCAGCAAATACAAGCTGAGAGGAGAGGAGAGTTAACTCTATACCATCTGGAAAGAGTTAGCGAGCTCTTGAACAAAAGGAAAAGAGTGAAGAGAGGGAGAAAAAGACAGAAACAAGTTCTCTGATTTTTCTGCTTTACCCTGTAGCAAAATGGAGATTGTGATCAGCTAATTCAGAAAAGCAAACTATGGGGCTGTTTGTACACATGTGCACATGTACAAATTAATGTGGTCAAAAAGGTGACCATCAAAATACCATGAAAAAAGATAGGTTGCAGGACTGAACTGGAGTTCCATTATTACACTACAATAGTTACAATAGATGCCCCAACAACTGTAATTGATTATGTATGGGCTGCATTTTCAAATCTGCATTAGCTTTATGGATTGGAATAAAACCTGCACTGGGGGCCGTGTCTCTGGTATACAGTGATGACAGCAATGTTACTGAACTCAGTTTAAAGCTCTTTGTCTTGGCCAATAGATTTGATTTCTCTGTTTGCATTGCATTTACAGAGTGAAGTTGTGCAGTGGAGTCAGGAAACCCACAGAAACCAATTTTGTCCCACACTGGCTCCAGTCAACAATCATTCCACTGTTTCATTCTAACACCAAACAGTGGGATCAGTCCACTGTTTTCTATCACTTCCACTTGATATAACTGCACACACTTCTATTCCACATGCTGCTATTGGCCACCACTCTATTGGAAGGCAAACCCACTCTATATAACAATATTCTGTTCTGCTCTATGCTACAGTGTACTATTCTGCTCTATGTGATGGAATTCTATGACAATATTCTATTAAACTCTATAAAATGGTAGAGCAGTGAATAAGTTAAATACTGGGTAGTCACTGAACACATTAGAAATACCATTTATATATAATACACATAATATATTCTGTCTGTATATCATCTGCAGCCCAGTTCGGTTGGTTAAACATGTTTATTCTGTCCAGAGTTCTGTCGTGTTCTCCGGCTCTGTGCTGTTGTATTGTGCCATAATCCAGCACTGAAGGAGTTAAATTCTGTGCAGTGGGTGAACTCAAAGGAACTGGCGTTCACGTGGCTAAGCCGCTGTTGCTATGGGAGAGAGGCCAGACAGAGGAGAAAGAAACCCCTCTCTCTCCGTCTCTCTCACATTCCCATTTTCTCTCTCTCGTTCTCTTTCCCTTATCCTCTGCTCTCTTGTTCTCTCTCTACCAGAGAGCCTGGTTGGCTGGAAAGGCAAATGACTAATGAGAGTACACATCTCTCTCTCTTTCTCTCTCTGTTTTTCAAATAGCATTTGCTTCAGCTCTCTGAAACATCTCTCTCTCCGCCCTTCATCTCCACATCTCACCGTCTCTCCCTCTCCATCCCTCTCTCTATTTTTCACTCTCTCTTTCATATCAGAAAGCTAGTCAGTGAGTCATGCACCAACAGCACAAGGCCAGGCTGAATATGCCAGTGTGAGATGTAAAGAACATTACAGCAGCCATCCAATCTCTGCCAGCTTCTCTTCTACTGAATGTCTCTTAGGAACTTTACCATTTTCACTCATTAAGAGTAACTAAATCTTTTAGATATACTGCAAACGTTTCTAGTACTGGAGCTAACAATTAATAAAGGAAAGTTAATCTACTGTCATACATGACGAAGAAAAGCAGCAAATGCACACATTAATAAACTAATTGTTTACGCTCTAGTAGTTTCCTATAAATAAATGTACCCAGCATAAAAAGTGCACAGCATGCAATAAAAGATCCCAGTCTCAAAATGAATGAATATTTTCGCATTATTTGTGATGATTTTCTACACAACCAAACAACACTCACTTCAATCCATCACTGAAAACAAAGATCCAGTAAAAACCCTGCTACTTAGGCAAATGACAAAACAACAATGTGGCATATTTGAACATGGCATGAAGCTGATTTGATTATTTTATCTCAGGAACTTTATGAAGGCAGCATGGTTATGTTTACAATGCCTGGTAATACACATAATCCAGTTAAAGTACAATGAATGCGAAAGCACAGACTGGGACAGGACAGGAGATCAGGAGCAGACAGGAAATGAGAGAAGAGGTTGGGTGGACTGGAACATGACACAGCTGGAAGAACAGTACAACATATAACAGCACAGTATAAGAGAAAACAAAACAAGACAAGACAACCAGCAGAAAAGGATGGACTGGACAAAAGCTAGCAGGAGTCAGACACAGCTAATCCAATACGTCTGCCTACAGTAGCAGTAACACAAGGCACTGCCCTGAGGACACTGGCATAATATGCAATTATTGTTATTAATCATGATCTTCACTATCAATTCTCAGTTTAGATTAAATCAAATTAGATTCAACTTTACAGTCATAACACAGAGTACAAGCACTGAGACAACCAAATGCAGTTTGCCATTTGACCAGAAGGCAACTGCAGATATACATGTAAATATGTAGTACAGGTATAAGAACTAGTAATGCAAGTAGTAGACATTATATACAGAATAAATAGCAGGATATGAATACATGCACACACTATAGATCAGATATGTACAGTAAAGACAGCAGTTTGCTGTAGGGATATGTACTGGTGAGCCTTCTTGACCATGTAGACACCCAAACCTCCATCCCGCTGATACAGATGGTTTTTTGTGTGTGTGCCACCTTTGGTCTTTCTGAACTCCACAACGATTAAAAAGTTGAAGCTGTTTTCTTTTTCTGTATTGCTCTGAGAGACCCAACCATTCTTGAGGAAGAGTGGCCCTGTTTGAAATAAAACTAAAGAGACTGATGCTAAGTCCATAAAAATACATTTTCATTTTAATACCGTTTTCAAATAAAAACGCTCTCTCTCCATAAGAGCGTTTTAGCTCCATATCAGAAACAATCTCCGTCCAGACTATCACACCGGAAAATATATACATATCTGAGCAATCATGCACACTGAGCATGCGTGAGCCAGTGTAAACAGGAAGCAGATTGTCTATTCTGCAGTTGATTGGTTGCAAAAAATCCTACGAATGAGGAACAACAAAGAGACACCTTCAGTGCTAAAATGAAGAATTTAACTGAACAGCTGCTAGCAAAGACAACAAGGTCAGTAACACTTGTACAACACTTATCATGTTGTATTCACCACTGTTAGTCGAGGCCGATGAGGAGGCCAATCAGGAGCGACTGCGGGTGTCTACATCATCATCTCCAAACGTCTCTGTTTTCACCCGTCCAGACTACAACACAACCCCAGAGTCTTCAAAACGGGGCCCGCAGCCTTTCCAAAAGTCTCTGTTTTCTGTGCTCGAAAACACCGGAGTCGTGTGGACGGGAGGAGGAAACACAGCAAGAGAGATGCATTCTAAAACAAAAACACAGTATTGTGGACGTAGCTTGAGGCAGGCCTATTGTTATTCATTCTCATGTGTTTTCTCACTGGCACAAATCAACCCTGTTAATGCAATGAATTAGTCGATGAAAGGCTAAGTGAATTACATTACAGACAGGTAAGACAACATTCCATTGGCCCCAGCTATCTCCAGAAACATAGCAACAACTAACGGTTACAGGTTCACCTCAGGGGGTGGACGCTTTACTCACCCTGTGTCCTGCATCCTGGAAATAAACTGAATACAAACAGCAGCAGGTGACATCTCATCTTCTACTCAAAAGAGAAGATACAGCCAAACTAGATGGACATGCATGAGCTGCAGTTGCTCAATTCATTTGGGAGATGTTCCAAACTGAATAAGCACAACCTCCTCATTACTGGCTACACCAAAATAGCTTCCCTCACATTCTTTGGTAAAACAGTCTAGTTAGAGGGCCGCGCCAATTTTCCCTGACAGCAGTGTTCGAAAATACACAGGACAGCTCTGGGTCAAAGAAATGATATGGAAATGTTTCAGCTCAGAGAAGGACATTTATTAAAACACACACTGTGTTGAACACTAGTGGGCCTTTCCCACCACAACAAAAAACACCAAATATGTGTACGTTTTAGTCTGAAAATGCCAGTTTGAGTCAAAACCATGTTGTATTTTATCAGCTCCTCTGTCTCAAAACAGTGATTGGTGGATTTCATTCAGAGCAGTTGTGAGCATACAGGCTGTCTAATGGTGGGATGGAGATAACAGCAGTCAGACAGGCGGAGGTTTACTCATTCCATATTCAGCACACAGTCACAGTCTGTCTGGGCTTCTCACTGAATGTTTTACTAACAAGACTCTGGATCTACTGTTCTGGATAACAGCATAGTGAGCTATTGTAATGCTTCTCTTTCTTATCTCATATCAGTGGTGAACAAAAATCACCTTTTAGGGTAAAGTAATTTACAGTATATTTCATTTTGCATATTAAACATGTAAATGGTCTACCCCTACCAGTCTGATAAGATTCCAGCAAAGTCATCCAACAGTTTTAGTTTTGTTCACTGGCAGTAGCATGGCTGAATTAGCTTGACACAGTCATCATTTCCATCTGTACAAAGATGCCTGACCGACTCCTTCACCCAGCAACACAAACCCTTGTTACACCTTACTGAGGGAACCCCTTGCTGTAATGTCACTGGTCAGGTCACCTTTAAGGGGAAACAACATGCTGGCTGTTCAGAAATCATTGTCAAAATGATCCTAAATGACCAACTAAAATCATCTAAACATCCGTAGATCTATCAGTATCTCACTGGGATGAAATTCATTCTTGAGCACCAGGTTAATCAAACTAAACTTCCATGTGTGTTGTTTTGTCAGTTTTCTAATCAGACATGATATATTTTTAGCATTATATGTTTCTAAAATACAAATTCCATCACAGCTTAGCAATGAGAATAACAGCAGTGTAGCATAGTATACCAGGAAACCACAGCAGCTGTTGTGTAGTAGAGCCTAATGTATTCCCAGGGTTATCTGGGAAGCCTGTGAGCCTATGGAGGTTTTATGGCTGCCGTATGTAGCACTGTGATGTAGTGGAGCTTTAGTGCAGTGTGTGTGTGTGTGTGTGTGTGTGTGTGTGTGACTGTGTGTGACTGTGTGACTGTGTGTGTCTGTGTGTCTGTGTGTCTGTGGAGGAGATGTGGAGAGGGTACGTCCAGCCAGAAATCCAGCCAGCCCATCCTGGCTTCAGATTACATTTTGTTTCCTTAGGCACCAGAAAACAAACCACTAACACTCAGTGTATCCAGTTGCCCAAACACCACATAACCTGGGAGTCACATAGCAATACTGCAGCTCAGTGTGCGAATGTCTATCTGATAAATAAAGACTAATTATATAATCATTCTACAGACAACATTTATGTCTCTGATTGCACTGAAATACTGTTAAATGCTAAAACAATAACAAACCACTGAGAGCCTGAGGAGCTTCGGTTGTGCCTGTGGACACCAACGGAAAGACATGATGCACAGTGAATAATGGGACACATAAACATTAAAACACACTTGAATGTTACTCAGTGACAATAAACACCCCTGTCTATAAAGTCAGTCAATACATTATGTATCTAAACCTGTTGACATGTTAAGGCTGACTGCACAAGAGAAATAAACCACCACATTCTCATATACGGGGAGCGTAATATCAGTCATTATCCTTCTTTGTACCTCTAAGTATGTGTTACAAGTGTTTCCATTTCATTCACTGAGGTTTCTTAACTGTGACTATTGTGAACCCTAAATCACAACATTACAATATACCCTGCCACATGCCTGTAGTGGAGGAGTACATGCTGTATATTATAGGCTATTAGTTTTAGTTCATTCAATTGCTTAATATAAGACTGGGAAATATAGTTGAACTTATTATCAAGCTATTAATGACATTTTCTGATATCTATATATCACAATATGCCAAGTGAATACAAAAATCAAATATTAAAATAACTGGTCTGATCTGTTTTCCATGACTGTTACACATGTGATATATTTTTGAGTAATTTTGTTACTACAGCCTGCTGAGAAAAAAATGAAAAGATCATATCATCACAATGTTATGCAGGTAAATGATAATATCTAAAATAGACAATGTCTAATTACAAGGTAATGTTCCTTGATAATTTAGTACTGTGCGAATTAAACCCAGAAAAGGGAAGAGTTACCATTTTCACAAGTGCAAACTGTAATATATACAATGCACTGAACGGCATTCAAAATAGTCAAAAATCAAAGGGTAAAGCCAAATTCATATCATAGCATATATGTGTGCAGGCACGACTCTAGCATCGACATTAGAAGGCTAAAGATTCTCTCCAGGCCATGTTTATTCTCTGCGTCTCTAGTATGTGTTTCCACTCTAAACAATGCTGCTATTCAAGAGCCAACACATACTCACACGCAGCTTAGAAATGTTTCTAAGCTAGCTGAACTGCAGCACTGCAACAACCATGCAGAGACTGTGTATGTGGAAGGTTCTTCCCTGGTCACAGCCTGTCATTTTCTGCTGATTAGCCACATGGAGATGAACTTCAGGCCACAGCCCCAAAAACAAACTAGCAGCAGTGCTACTGTAAACATACACACACACACACAGTGGACTGTAATGGAAAACAAAGGCTCCTATAGGCAGTGACCTGGTTGCCCCGCTCTTTCCATTCATTGTGAATCCAGATGAGTGCGGCAGTTTTATGCCTAATATGCCAGCGTAGGGTTCTGCTGCTGAGCTTTTTCTTTTAGCTTGCATCAGTGTCCCTTAAGTCCCACCAAAAACTAAGTGTCTGCAAGGGAATAACAATGCTGTTTAGATTCTTCTGTATTTCATTCTGTATGTCACAGATTCTCAGCTCTCTCTCTCTCTCTCTTTCATTTTTATTTATCAGACTCTATCGCTGCTATTTGAACTCCTCTGTCATGTATTTTTCTGTTTTCTGTTTCAGTCTCTATCCCTGCAGCATCAAAAGTGGGTTTACTGGAAAATAATTTACAATGCCATTAATGGAGTTGTGTATCTTAATACTTAAGGACTTCTTTTAATTCAATGACGAAAAAGAGAAATGTATTCCTCTTCCTCAAGAGCCAAGCTAATTAAAAGTATTATCAGGTTCATCAGGTGGAAAGTACTCAGACAATGGGACCTCAAATGGATTGTAAGCAACTGCATGACCACAACAGATATTAGTACTAACATTTAGCTCAGATATACAGTAAACAAAACTAGACTGCCCTGTGCCGTTACACCAATAGTTCAGTATCATTAATAAATACCCAGACTATGCCTCAACCCGCTGTTTCATCATATCACATACATTTTATCAGATTTACTAATTAGTTATGATCCCATTGCATAATGTGAACTAAGGGTTAGACTATGAAGCTGTGCTTTTATGGCCTGCTACAAAGCAGAAGGAATATCCCAAAAGAATAAATAACATATGCACTAACAGCTGGGCAGCCTACAGTTATCACTACAATGACTCCATATTAAATTCATTGCTATTACTGCTCTCATATATCCTATACAGAAAACTGGCTCTAAACCAATTCAGCAAAATGCATCAGTAATTCTAATATTTGCTTGTCCTCATTTTCATTGTATAGCCCACATCAGATCTAAGCCAGCCAAAATGGTCTAATCCCCTGCTAGACCAGATGTCTATTACTGGGCCACGCTAACCACAAATACACCATTAAAGATCTTTAAATAATAATAATGATAATAACAATAATAATCATCATCATCAGTATTTGCCACAGCTGCCAACAGTACCCACAACCATTTAGCTAAACAAATGTCTGCCAGGCACAGTTATCATAGTTTTACTAATAATGTTGTATAGAGATGTCATAGTACGTAATTACACATTATTCTGTCATAAGGGTTACGACACTTGAGCAGCCCAGCAGCAGCATCCCTGTTACTGTCTGCTGTTATCTGTGGTTCATGTGGTCCATTAGCATGGTAAATTATCATTGTATATAACTCTGAACTACAATATATACTAGGACTGCTAACCTTGGATTACTGCACAAAGAGTAGTAAAATGCCACCATGTACAGTGATTGCATAATGTGTGTAGAATCAGGCCCTGTGTAATTATTCCCATCTTGTGTACTGACTCACATCAGTGCTTAATTTCCAGTTCTGCTGCACATCATGAAATATAAGTGAGCTTTATATTACACAGAGGCAAATCTCAAAATATGTCTCAAATACACATATGCTGTCTAATGAAGCATGAGCCCCCAGTGATATCTTCACACCCCAAAAATATTTAGTTCACTAGTTCACAAGTTAAGACAAGGAAAAGCAGTTGCTGATTAACTTTCTTTTGATCTACTAATTAACTGATTGACTGTATCAGCTCTATATTATAATTATTAGCTGTTTGAGAACAGTGTTGTGGGCTGACTGCATATATCCAAGAAAATAAATGTTATTGTCATAAAATGCTTCCAATCAGAGTGATGATTAAACCATGGTGATTTTAGACATTTGATGCTTGGTGGGAGGGAATTTCAGATTAATCTCCATAATCAGTTTATAGTCATATTTATTGACCAGTGTAAATTGCATTATTCTCCCACTAAGACATATAGCTATGGACCAATAAGTTTTGGTGAGCCATTGCTAACCCACTATACTCCTGTACTACTGGCAGATCTGACCACAGACACTTGACAAAGGCCTGACAGCTTGGCTTGACACACTTCTTCTAATCTAATCTCCAATCCTTCTCGACTGTATTCACTCAGCTAGTTAAGCCCCTTGCTAATGAGACTGTGCCCCACTGTATGGAATTAAACCAGAACACTACTCATTGCCTAAATTATATCACACACAATAACCAAGCGTAATAGGAGGGTGAAAGCATGTTTGTTGTGTGAAACATGAAATAAGATGTGTAGATGAGGGAACATGCAATTACAAGTGAGAGGTGTTCAGCTATGACATTATAATCGATCCATGGAATTATGCCACCTCACTATTCCTGTCAAAAACATACAGGACTTGATGTAAATGCTTGATTTAAAGAGAGAATAACAGAAAGCCATGAACGTGTGACACCAGGAATTCACCACTGACTAATCCCATAGAAAGCACCACAAGTAGTCAATGACATGTGAGGACCACTGACTTGTATGCTGGTATGCTGTATGCTAATTTTATTCTTTAAATTACATCTGATAAACACAAAAATACTGAACTAACAGATGTCTCTCAAATTGAAGAACAACCCTACCAAAGACCTATGATCATTAGATGATAATATCATATCTGATGACTTACTGTCCTCAAGAAATGGCACATATGTACAAAGACAACACGCTAGATAATTAAATCAGACCTGTGCTTGGGTTTGGCCAGTTATCTGCATAGGCAGATAGAAGGATTCTGTGAACAAAAGAAAACCGGGGAACAGGCACTGTACAATGAGAGTGCAGTGTATCAGCCAGCCAATGGCTTGTCATGGCAAATATTTCACTGTTTGCTGGTTTTTACATGTTAACCCACTGAAAAATACCTCTCTTTTTGTTCTTTTTTTTCAAGGAGGGGTAAAATAAATCAGACTAATATATTGCCAAGATTTCCATCCATCACTGCCTGTCTGTATTAAGAACGCAATAATTACACATCATGCTGAAAATATATCTGCTCCTGAAAGCTCTAACAGTGACAACACTGAGCTGTCTTGAAATTGCAGACAATATTTTACATGATAAATTGCCCATTGTTCAGCCTGCAGCCAGCCAGTTCTATGTTTTTACAAGTCCTAGCATTCCTGCGTCCTTGTCCAAGACGGAGGGGTTGTTGTCCGCCTGACACAGGCAGACGGGCTTCACGGTCGATCAACAAGCACAAACAACGCAGATTGTAGCCAATAACCACGAGGTAACGGGGATTAGTCTAACGTAAAGGCTGTAACACGGGGTAAATCTAGGAAGCCAACCTCACCTCTGTCAGCTGATTTACAGTATACAGCAGATTAAAGCATTTAGCCGCTCGGGACTCGAATTCCTACACATGCTTTTACAAATGCAACCTGTCTCAGACAAACAACACAATATCTGCTCAAATTCCAGGTGTCTCTGTCAGCAGATTGATTAATGTGAAATTGACGCTTCACGTTATGCACTGTGTTGAAGACAGTGTACCTACATGGAGCCAACTGTGTTTAACCATTATTGGCATGTAATAAATGTGAAGACATGGTGATTCGTCTCTTCATCACAGTAAATGATTTATGAATGAGACAGGTTTAGGGATTTTGATGTAAATAAGCGGTGTGTTGTCTGGACCAACGCTTAGTGTTTGCTTTCCATAACCCCCTGCTGGTAGTCCGCCTCCCAACTTGCTTAAGTGCCCCAATAACTGGTCCAACTTGTACACTCAAGAACAAAGACAAACGTTCTGGTGAAAAATAATGATAAATATAAGCGGTGTACTCACTGGTCCAATGAGCCGTAATAACTAACACATATCCACACAATAATTTCCGCCTGGCAAGCCTACAACATTGCCTCGCTGGCTAGCCACCAACCGCAGAGATTTCCCCATTTGCTTTGCATGTAACAGAGTAAAGAGGAGCACAAAGTCGGCGTTTTCCTTACCGTCAGGTCGGGATTGTCGCTGTCACGGTGGTTGACGGCTCGTATGACCCCGGACCTCCACGGCCACCGACCGATGTCGCCGATTTCAGGCGGCTTGTCCCCGCTGACACAGAGGAACCGCTTCCCGACCAGCTCCGGCCGAGCCTCGACTGCCATGGCCCTTTGCTGGTCCAAACCCCCCCTCGAAAAAACTTCCCAACAACGACGCCCTTACAGACCTGTCATTTACGAATCCAAGAATCCAACGGTAGAAAGAAAATCAAAAAGGAAAAGTTATTTGTCGCTATAAGCTGAAAAACCGACCCGGGGGATTTAAATGTGTAGCAGTCTCCACCCGCTCGAGCGTCAGTCTCTTTTCTCTCCGCTTGAAAAAACGGTGGAACACTGGACCGCATCACCGCCGCCATCCATAACTTGTGTTTCTCCGCTGGATCCCATGGCATTCACACGACCGTAGCACGACTGTGTCCCTCCGCTCAATTAAACCCCATCCGTACTAGTTTCGCCAAGCATCGACTACAACTGCTCGTGCTTGTAGAGCTACCACGACTGCTGTTAACACTAAGTGTTGACAACTTCTACCGGTATTACAACTGCAATAGCACTACTACTATTGTTCGTTCTAGTGCCACTGTTGGTACCACAGCTACTATTATACACAACAACAGCAGTATCCATGTAGTCTATAGTAACAGGCTTTAAGATATTAAAGTCAGGTTTATAAATGTGGCCGTTATTATTAGGACTCGATTACCAGCATAGCAATGTGTGAAACTGCCCAAAAGCCCAACAAGTAACAACTTTACTTCTTATTATTTAGGTCTGCATACTATGATTAATAACAATTTGGCAGAAATTTGAACCACTGAAGTCCAATATCAACTAGCAATGTCAGGTTCTTCATCTTCTATCTTGGAGTCTGGGTGGTTTAGGGACCTAAGACCAACATTTTTTAGTATAGCCTAATTTCATTTATTGTAAAGTTTTTTCTTTCATTGTGTGTGTAAAGTAGTTAACACACAGAAACCATAGGCAAGGTAGTACTATTCCATCATATAAGTAATGTAAGGCTGCAAGAATGATTTTCATAAATACATCTGACAGTTATTTAATTATAATTATTTATTTAATAATCATTGATTGCTTAGTGAATACAATATCAGAACAAAGTGAAAAACACCCATCATTATTACATTAATCCCATATTTACATATTCAGATTGCTTTTTGTTTGTCTCTATCACAGAAACTAAAGAAACAAAGTTAATATTCACATTTGAGAACTTACTTAAACAATTGATCAATTAACCAAAATTTACATTTATGTTTACATTTACTGATTTGGCAGATGGTTTTATCCAAAGCAACTTACAAGTGAGGAACAACACTAAAGCTTCAGTACAGTAAGGGACCTTGGAATAAGCATTAAATGACATGTGATCAGACTTGTGCCGGATTCTGGACCATCTATAAGGGTTTCACTGTGCATGAAGGGGGACCCACTAAAAGAGCATTGCAGTAGTGGAGGTGAGAGATAACCATGGCCTGTAGCAAGAGTTGGGTAGTGTATTGAGTCAGGTAAGGCCTGATTTTTGTTATGTTGTTGAGAAAGATGCAACATGGTCAGAGAAGGATAGGTGGTTATCAAACATGATGCACAGGTTTCTCACAAACTTGTGATAGAGAGACTGATTTCATGACTAAGAGTTCAGTCTTAGAGTGGTTAAGTTGAAGGTGTCGTTCCTTCATTCATGTGGATATATCTGAGAGACAAGCTGAGATCCGCGCCTAGACTGTGGTGGGAATGACAGGTGAGAAGCTATGCAAGTAGATAAACAAACCGAAGACAAAGAGAAGAGACCTCAACACAGAGCCCTGGGACACACATGCTGAGAGATGATGGAATGTGGACATTTGTCCTTGCCATGAAACACTGAAAGAACGTTCAGTGACATAGGATTCAAACCAAGAACATGCTTTACCATTACTAGAGAGTAGAGATAACAGGATGTGGTGGTTCACCATGTCAAAGGCTGCTGATAGGTCCAGCAAGATAAGCACCGAAGACTGCAGCGCTATCTGCCCTTAGGTCTCTGTCAAAGACAACATAGGCAGGAATGAAATCACCTTCGTTAACTGCAGACTGGCAGTTCCACAACCCAACAGAGAACATGGCACATGTGGGTGAGGACTGTTGAAATGATCAAAGGTTAGTAAGGTTTCTTTGCCTTTTGGCACAGTGACATTTCCTGCATTTATCAAAGACAATAGTAACGATGCAGAAGCACACAGCATAGATTGCATCCAGGTGAGTACGCCCTCTGGATTAACAACACAAAAGGGTTCTTTTGGGGGGCATGAACTCAGTCAAATGCCCCTGGTGCCCCAAAACTTGCAACAACCAGCTGAAACTCACAGCATTAATGCACACAGGGCTGTTTGTGAATGAAATGAAATGAAAGTAGCTCTTATAAGCTGGACTATGCAAAACGTACTGAATCAATTTGCACCAAACTTGGTGGATGAATGGGACATGGGCTAGGGAAGAACCCATTCAATTCTGGGACAGATCCAGATGATTATATATGAATTTGGATTTTTTTTCTCTGAAGTCTGTGTATGTTGTTTGACATTGCCCTTAGCGGAGGTCTGTTCTCTGTGAGTGCCCATCTAGTGTGACAGCTGCAGTCTCCACAAGCTCAGTGAGCTTGTTCTCCTGATGCCAATTGAATTTCTTTGACTGTTTAATTGATTAATCCACAAGTGGCAACCTCTGGGGCTGAAAATTGAAGCCATCATAGAAGTGAAAAACTGTAGTTCCAATTACCCCTAGAGTTTGGCTCCATCAGTAATCCAATCCCCATAGACTCTCATGTTGTCCAACTTTACAGCAGAAATAAACATGTTTACACTCTTAACAGATGTGTTAATGATTCTTCTGTGTGATCATCTGGGGCCAGGTGTCACAATCAGCAATCAAGCCTATAATGACATTATATAAACAAACCTTAAAGGTATAGGTATATATATATATAACATTCTGGCAGGACAGAGAAGCAGCTACAGCTGCAGCAAACATCTCATGTCACTGCGCTGCAGAACAAAGAAGTTCAGGAGATCCTTTGTTTCCACTGCCATCAGGCTATACAACACCTCAGCCAAAGGCAGTGGACTAATCTAATTATTATTGTTTATTTATCATCAACGGTTATAATGTATATTATTATTAATATTATTATTATTATTATTGTTATGATGATGATCAACAATTAGATAATGGACACATGAATTTCCCCTAGGGGATAAATAAATTATCTATCTATCTATCTATCTATCTATCTATCTATCTATCTATCTATCTATCTATCTATCTATCTATCTATCTATCTATCTATCTATCTATCTATCTATCTATATGGTCTTTATGCTGATAATACACAATCAGAACTTAGATTCTGAAATAGTAGCATAAACAACAGGAAACATAACTTTGATTGGATTGTATGATTCACTTGTCAATACTGTATTCATACTTAAAGTCATACATATTATACACTATTACGCACTATTACATACTGTAGGTACAATTATCTATCTATCTATCTATCTATCTATATGGTCTTTATGCTGATAATACACAATCAGAACTTAGATTCTGAAATAGTAGCATAAACAACAGGAAACATAACTTTGATTGGATTGTATGATTCACTTGTCAATACTGTA
This sequence comes from Seriola dumerili, assembly GCF_002260705.1. Taxonomy (NCBI): domain Eukaryota; kingdom Metazoa; phylum Chordata; class Actinopteri; order Carangiformes; family Carangidae; genus Seriola; species Seriola dumerili. The sequence goes on from NW_019175062.1 coordinate 2,171,549, forward strand.
TTCATACTTAAAGTCATACATATTATACACTATTACGCACTATTACATACTGTAGGTACAATAATACAGTTATGTACAGAGCATACACAGACAGATACATGCATTTACACATACACAGTTGGTTTTATCTGTTTTTATGCTTATTCCTTTTTAATCAAGTTATTTGTTTGGATGTTTTAACCTCGATTTAAATGTCTAAACAGAGAAAAGAGATGCTAGATGCAGGGGATATACATTACATCAGTTACTTCTTATCTGTATGTAATAATGTTTATGTGTTTGGCTCCTAGAAAACAACCAAACAAATAAAATGAATGAATAAATGAAAATAAACTGTATTAGGTCATCTATTGACTATACCTGTGCCTACAATTACCGGTTCAACCACTTTAGTGTGACACCCCACTTGGACTCTTTCTAGCTATTTCCTGTTTTATTTTGAAATCACTTACCTTATGGTTTTTCTGGTTGTTTTACTTCCTGTCTTTGTGCTGTTTCCCGCCAGTTTTCTGTGTCACCTGTGTCTCGTCAGCCATGCTTAGTCCTCTATATAGTCCAGTCTCTCCCCCTTTCAGCTGCCACATTGTCTTTGTACTTTCCACCAAAACTTGACTGAATAAATTGTGCTTTGCCAGTTAACATCTGTACAGTCAGTACTTTGGCTGCTTGCTGAGAAAAAACAAAGACGGAAAAGTGGTCTGGTGGTTAAATTGGTAAAAATAGAGTGAAGTGAAAATTTTCACCTTAATACAAGACGCATTCTCTCTTAATAAGAGAAATCTCCTCCCTCAATCTGATTTGAAGAAAAAAAAATCATTTCAACAATGTTTCCACCAAAATTAAAATCAGTGGATATACAGAGAGCTGAAAGGGTTAAATATTTTCTTGTAGAAAGCTTGGAAGCTCCTGTTTAGCGTAGTTATGGGTAGATGAAGTGTTTGCTTAAGATAGTGTGGAACCATGCTTTAAGTAACTGGTTTTATATAAAAAAGGGACAAAAGATCAAATGGAGATCCCTGCCATATAAAACTGGCATTTCCACCATTCACAGAATAGCTAATATGAATGTTACGAGACAAAGTGTGAGTGAATAACAGGTATGTTATTGGGTTTTTTTTTTCTAGGCAGCATCTTATTGCCTCAAATCACTGTGTGTCATACCATGAATTGAGTCAAAGAATGAATCAAAGAGCTTGGCAGGGCTTTTTGGGATGTATAACATGCAATAAATCACTACACTGTCACTGCTACTGCCACATTGTCTTCACGCTATCTATCAGTTAGTTCCCTTTCCAGCTGTGTGTGGTCATTATTGAGTAAACATGTATGAATTTTTTTTCTTTTTTTCCTGGTCCAACTTTTTTCCTTTTGACTGCTCCTTGCCTCTATTGTTTTCTACACAGACTGACTTCTCATGTATGACCTCTGGCTTTGAAGTAAAGACTTTGATTTTTTGAACTCTCACTTGGTCTCCTGTTTGATTACAGAATTTGAGTCTTTTTTCTTGGTTGAAGGTTGTTTCAGAAAAAGCAGAAAATCCTGACGTTTGAGATGCTGGGACCCTCGAATTATTGGCATTTTAGGTTAAAAGTTTATTTCAGTTATCCATCCATTACATACCGCTTATCCTGGTAGGGTCACAGGGGGCTGGAGCCAATCCCACCTGACATTGGGGTGAGGGTGGGCTACACCCTGGACAGGTTGCCAGTCTATCACAGGGACAAACAACCAGTCACTCACACATTCACACCTATAGGAACTTAAGAGTCGCCAGTTAACCTAATGTGCATGTCTTTGAGAGGAAGCCGGAGCACCCAGAGAGAATCCACGCAGGCACATCATCCAAACTCCACACGGAAAGGGTTAGAACCCAGAACACTCTTGCTGTGAGGCGACAGTGCTAACCACTGTGCCGCCCTGATTTAAATTATTGGTTATCATTAATTTCCTGTCAATTGACTCATGAATTAATAAACAAATCATTGCAGCTCTAAATCCACCACACTGAACTTCAAGTCTGCATTTATTTTATACCTTTGTCGTGAGATAAAGCTGTGCAGACCTTTCAAATCAATCTGCGCTTAAACTGAATTAAAGTACAGTGATAATGGAACTGACTCAACATTAATGCAGACTTGATGTTCACTGTGGTGGATTACACAACTCCAGCAAGCTGCACGCAAGTCTTATAGATTTTTATATCACACTGAAATGAATGGAAACCAATGATTGCATTGAATGGAAGCAAAAATACAATCAAATATAAACAACTGTTTTACCTGCATTTAAAAAATGATCAACATGGAGTTAGAATAGGTTCCAGTAGACTTTGACCATGGTAGCCATCAGGCTACCATCAGAGCTTAATGGATTTACTCATCATTTCATTCATGATTTTACACCTCTTTTGTCTTGCCCTATTGCATGAATATTTCATTCAGAGTTTTAAATACAACTGACATGTTTGATCTTTTTTCAAAATGGATTTACCAGTTTGCATTGTCTTCCACTGAGGCCTCCTGGGCTGTAAAGGAGCAAGACAAAGAGAGAATCAGTGAACGAGAGAATAATAAGGCAGAGGAACTGAAGGAGAACAAGAGAGAGAAGGTGTGTGTGTGTGTGTGTGTGCGTGTGTGTGTGTGTGTGTGTGTACACAGAGTGGGAGGATCTTAAGGACAGTGTAGAGGTTTGTGTGTAAAGCATGTAGAAAGCAATCAGCCAGGAGCAACCTCCTGGGTGGGATAAATGAGAGGAGAAAGAAAGATGGAGATGGAATGACAGAGGAATAAGAGTGGAGAAACTGAAAGAAAAGGGGAAAGATCCTGAGATATCAGCCACACTTAGGTTGCATGAGACAAAAGAGGAAAGAGGCAAGAAAAAGAGGAAGAAGAAAAAGAAAAACATAGAGCAGAGGTTTGTCACAGTGGTGGAATACAAATATGAAACAATTGAAAGGAAAAGCAGTGTGGTAAGTATAAAGAAGTGAAACTAACATATTTCTTGTCTCATTTATATATTGCATCATTTTTATTGAACAGGTGTAGAAATGTAAAAATCAGTTGCTGTGGTTTAGTTGGCGTTAGTTATTTCTTAAAGAGAGACTTGTGGGCAGCAGGCAGCAGCAGTCCGTGCACCAACAGAAATGTAAAGATGACAGCTTGTTGTTTTGGAGCGAGTTACGTTCTGGTGATGCTTAAGACTGAATGTAAAACAAATTTTTGGCAGCCCAATTAAATATAAGCATGATGTAAACTTGTGGCTCAAACTGGGGCAATTACACATGTCTGCACAAGCTGAAAACTTGACTGAATAAATTGTGCTTTGCCAGTTAACATCTGTACAGTCAGTACTTTGGCTGCTTGCTGAGAAAAAACAAAGACGGAAAAGTGGTCTGGTGGTTAAATTGGTAAAAATAGAGTAAGGTGAAAATTTTCACTATAATACAAGACGCATTCTCTCTTAATAAGAGAAGAAATGATAAATCTCCTCCCTCAATCTGACTTGAAGACTGTGAATAGGCTGAAAGCAGCATATACACAAGACCGACTTCACTGGCCTTGTCTCATCTTTCAATAAACCAATGATTATACCATAAAAAATCATTTTAACAATGTTTCCACCAAAATTAAAATCAGTGGATATACAGAGAGCTGAAAGGGTTAAATATTTTCTTGTAGAAAGCTTTGAAACTCCTGTTTAGCACAGTTATGGGTGGATGAAGTGTTTGCTTAAGATAGTGTGGAACCATGCTTTAAGTAACTGGTTTTATATAAAAAAGGGACAAAAGATCAAATGGAGATCCCTGCCATATAAAACTGGCATTTCCACCATTCACAGAATAGCTAATATGAATGTTACGAGACAAAGTGTGAGTGAATAACAGGTATGTTATTGGGTTTTTTTACTAGGCAGCATCTTATTGCCTCAAATCACTGTGTGTCATACCATGTATTGCATGAGACCGTTAAAGGGCTTGGCAGGGATTTTTGGGATGTATAACATGCAATAAATCACTACAGCCTTAATTTAAAATACTGTAATATAGAAGGGAAATGCTAAACAAAACACTGCAATGCACTCACAAAGCAAAGTCCTGAATCAGAAGCATCAAAAAATGCATACACCATGAACTACAATAATCTGTGATTGGGCTGTATGATATATCTTTTGATATAACCTAGTGTTGACTGTTATGTTAATATTACATTGTATGTGTATAATGGAATCCTATATGTATTGCAAAAATATTTCTCTTTTGCAGAAATTATGAAAAACCTAATGTAACTTGGTTTTTACCTGTGGCTGATTTTCTCTATGCTCTGCAGTTTATTTGCTAATGTGTGTGTTTCAGGCTAGATTTTGCAGCTGTTTGTGAGATCATAGAACATTGTGAGGTTAGCAGTGAACAGCTGAATCTTGGTGTGGGGGTATTTTCTGTTCAGCTGTGATCCTGTCCCAGACAGGCTGTGTGACCAGAGAGCTCCACTGGGAATCTACCTCACACTGCTGCACACCGCAACAGCCGCCTTCATGAATAACAAGTAGCCATGAATTCAACCCCCCTCCTCCTCCATGCACACACATACTCATGCACAAAACACACGTATATCTGCATGTGGTCAAAAACATGTACAAATATATAATATACATATATATATATTTATAAAGGCACAAGCTCATAGCTGCACACATACAAGCTCACACACATTTGTGCTCAGATATCAATATCTGCACACACAAAAGCTCATGCACACAAAAAGAGACAGGCCTGTTAAAGCTCACAGATGGGCTGTGTGCCTGCCAAGTCCTATGTATGGAAAACTGTAATGAATATGATTACATCCTAAAGACTGGTGTGGTTTAGGTAATGAGCAAGACAAAGGCGGGCCACACAACAAACTATCCAGTCAGTTGTCTTTGCCAAAGTCTCTTACCTAAAATGCACACACTATAATATAATAAAATAATTTCTTTCTCAACCATATCCTCTCACAGTATTTTGCTGTCATTTCAGTACAGTTTCCCGGTGTATGTGTGTGTAAGACTTGTCATAAAATATTACAAATATATACAGATTTTGACTATAAAATATTATATTGCATGCAGAATACAGTAATACAGATAACTACAATACAGAGAGTGTTGCAAACTAAGTCCAGGGTTCCGTACAGGTGTAACTGTGTAAGAAATGCATCATAAGTAGTTAAAAGTGAATATGCTTTAACAAACCTTGCACCATGCACATTTTGAAAAACTTGTTTTAGAACTTCAGCCCTGGACTGAGAAAATTCATGAACATGTGATTTGCTAATTTGGATATATGAAGCTCTGTGAACCTGTATTCTTCAGGATAAAAATGGGAGGGACAGGCTTACTTCATCTACCCTGATGTACACTAATTACCTGACAAGGTGCCTTGTCCAAAAATGGTCATGGAAGATGGTGTTTGTTTTAATTCATATTCCGTTGGTCCATCATACAAGTGTTTATTAAAATTTCCTTTGAGTAACATGCAATAAAAACATAGACATAGACATGTCTGTGTCCATACTAGTACTGAAATATAAAACACGGTCACCTTCCATTTTAATTAAGAAACATGCTTTCCCAACAACACTTAGAAAATCCACTGAGCCGACTCATTGCTTCCCTCACCTATTGGCTAGAATTCGCCACGATTCGACGACAAACCAATCAGAGCTTAGTTCGCTGAGTTTGAAATTCCACCGCTTTTACTAAACGCAAAAGTCACGTGAAAAAAATACAGTTCGTGTCCGTTGTAAACAGACTGAACTGGCCAATAGGAGGTTCGGGAGGTTGTTCTTTTCCTGTTGACGTCAGTAGCTCACTGAGCACCGTTCTGGTGCCAGGAACTGGATCGCAAAGCAGAGAAGGAAGGAGGAAACCAGAGGGAATAAGTGACGGATACAAAACAACGGGGGTCATATTGGATATATTTGGTCACTTAGCTATGGCTACAAAGACAGAATAGTGAGATCTGGTGTTTTTCAGACATGAGGTTTGGCTGATATTCAGTGAAATAGCTAGCTGCTCCCGGATTCGCTCATCGAAGTTTTGGCTTAAGAAGTTCACAGCGATACGGCTAGCCATTAACGTTATCACCGGGACTGTTTTCTACCGCTGACACAGCCCGACTCTCAGAGACAACATGGTGTCCTGGATGATTTCGAGAAGCGTTGTGTAAGTACAAACACAGCAAAGAGTAGTGAAAGTGAGCTAAAATGGACCTTCTACCATGTCGAGATAATTATGGCAGCTGATGGGATTGAGCTTTGTTAGCTTGCTTGGCTAACTGTTCCAGTCCTTCAACTAATTTATGCCCTAAATCCTTTAATTTTCTAGATTATTGCGGAAACTTAGGCAACAAGAAACTGCATCATTTAAGTTAACAAATAATTACCAAGCACCTCAAACACACTGTATTGATTTTGTAATGTAAATGGGTACATAGCTAGTTTGGCCTAGTGGTTGGTGATTTGCTCTTGTGTCTAAAGCTAATAGGCTACTACCGTCTTGTTTATGAATCATGACCATGCACGCTGCTGGTGAGTCAGCTGTAACACTGTGAAACTTGTACGCTGAGGTGGAACTTTTCAAGCCTTAACATGTTCAGTCTGTGAAGGAGTGTCAGGTACAGCTGCCATCTTGAAGATTTTATTATTCAGACCCTTCCCAAAATAACCTAGAAACCCATACATGGTTGGGACATAGGTAGAAAGGCTTACTTAAACGAGTTTAAGTGGCTTTGCATTAATTTGTTTGGTATGGTCACTTCATACCTAGTTATCCATTGTCTTACCAGTGAAATCACTTGTGATGAAGGCAGAAATCAGAGATTCAGGTTAGCACATCAGGGGGAAAGTGTATGTGATTATTTTTGGAGAAAAATGCCCCTTTTTGACCCAACAGCATGCCCCTCTACTATCTCTCTCTCTTCCTTGTACTGTCTGTCTTTTTGTGTCTGTGTACATCCAGGGTGGTAGTTACATAACTGCTGGTGGAGGTATAATGGAGGATAGGAATGTGGTGGAAAGAACAGAGGGGAGTGGTGGAGAATTATGGAAAGCCTCTCCTTTTTTTTCTCATGCAACTATCAAATGTCCCTTTTAAACAGAGAACCTTCCATATTGCTGTAAAGAAGACCCCTAATCATTACATTACACAACATTTACTCATTTGGCAGACATTTTTATCCAAAATGACTTACAAGTGAGGGACAGCACTATCACATTATGCCACTTTTGCTTGTTTACACTGAAACCAACATAGCTGGGATAATGCCGCCCCATTGTATGATTTTAGAAAGCATGCCGGTGTTCAGGAATTAGGTGTGATGTGTAACACATCAGCGTTGATGTCTGTCCCAGCATGCCAGATTTCCCTTTTACAGAGACATTGATCCACATCTGTGACTACCTCTGCTTATTGCTGGAACAACAATGCCCTCTATTCTGTCTTTGTACTTTTTATACAGTGAGGTGGATTAAAGGCGCAACATTCTTGCCTTGAATAGGCTGTGTAAAAGGGGCTAGACACAAGTCCTCTGTTGTGGAATAATGAACACATTTCTTTTGTAACAAACTATTGTCACAGATCAATATGTGGTTCATCACTACTCTGTCCAGACCGGGGTCTTAGTACAGTAAGCAGGTGTGCGTCATAGACATTAATGCCTTTGGGTCCTTCATCTCATAACCTGTCCATAACTTTGTATGTACTCCTTCTGCGTCTAAATTCTGCCTTTTGCATAAAAAACATTCTACTGATGAAGTGCATTGATCAGTAGAATGTTTTGGAATCTACACTATAGATGTAAAAATCATGGATAAGATAATCCAGTTTGCTGCTGGACATAACATGAACAAAAATACTGGACAAATTGTGTCCCGTATTGATTCAAATCCACAGAGTATGGAGAAAACAAGTACTACAATTTTGTCGGGAGGGGGAGGTGTCCTGTATTGATTCAATACAGGATGCAGCATCTTATTTTTAACTACGGGACTATCCTGTATTATACGGGACGAGTGGCAACCCTATTCACCTGTTTGAAGAGCAGCAAAATCAGGTCGCTGCCTCCTTCCGCAGAAAATCCAGTGCGTTCGTATTCTTCTTCTTTGGCAATTTCAGATGGCTCTGCCTGATGCACAGGTTACGATACAGCGCCAATACATTGCCGTTAATTAATTGCAGTTACAAACGTTAAATCCACCGAGTACTGAGAAAAAAAGTACTAGAATTTTGTTGGGAGGCGGCACGAAATTTGATGAAGGCGGCCGCCTTGCAATTCTCTATGCAGGAAAAACCCTGTTAAGTATTGCAATTCTTTTTTAAACTATTATTTAATCACTATGCTGATTCCTGAGTTAATATTTTAATTTATTATTTACACTGAGATAGTGTAAAAACAGCTAGCTAAAAGTTAGTTGGCAAGCTAGCCAGTTAGCCTGTTAGCATTGGTGCATGAGCTGGAGAGCCGGTAGTTTGTTCAAATAGCGGCTGGAAGTGGCCGGTTTCCCACTCGTGGTGAATAAATCCTCTTGTTTCACAGCACCACTGTCTCGTAATGGTTTAACTTTCACTAACTGCTAACTTACCTCACTGACAATATGTGCTGAGTGTATGTGTCTGGTTGGCAGAGGCATACAAATCTGAGGCAGAAATTCTAGTTTGAAAATGGGACAGTCCTAGTAGACCAACCATAATATTATATTGCAATTGAGAGAAGAGGAATGTGTGAGAGATAGGGATAAAACCTGCCACTAGGACCAACTTTCAAGTCACAGTAATTTCTGTAACTGTATCATAGAAAGCAAAGTCACCTTTTCAAATTAAAGCTAAAGTAAAGCACAATGATCACAGACATTCAGATATAACCGGCCAGATGAAAAACAAAGTCTCTGAATCAATAGACAGTCCATTAACAATGGATTCAGCCCATTGCTTTTTCTAACATACAGTATTTGTCCAGTTACACATTTTTGTTGGTGTGTGTTACTGACTATGAAGTAGGGCTGGGACGATTATTCGACGTGGAATTTTAAAACCACACAGGGTAAATGTTCATAGAACAAAACCGGAACTTTCTAATGGGACCGTTTATATCAATCGTCTTTGGTTTACCCGGATACAAGCGCAGCGCAAGGGCTGGGACAACATGGTGACGTAATTGAAGTCATTGACTACGTGAATGATTTGCGTCTGTGTAATCTATTCGAACAACATGGCGGCGTCTATCAGCAGTACAACGGAGCGTGTGGAGCAACACGCGGCAAAAAAGGCTCGCACACTACTCGCAAATTACTGCTAAGATAATCGTTAGATTAGTCGAATAATCGAAAAAATAATTGCTAGATTAATCGTTTAAAGAATAATCGTTTGGAACAGCCCTACTATGAAGGTTAAAGAGCTAACATTCAGCTTTGATTTGAGGGTGTTTTCTTCCACATTAGATAAATTGCACAAATTGTTGCCCTTTCTACACAAAGTTTGACAGTTTTAGGGGACTAAAATTTAATTGGACAAATTTGAATACTCTTAGTTATCATATTTGGTGTGAGATCCTTTTCAGTAAATGACTGGCTGATGTTATGACCCACACACATCTGCAAAGCAAACATAACATAGTGAGGAGATAATTCAGTGATTCTTATTACAATATGAATTTTGTCCATTAATTTACCCCTAACTGAACCTGAGTTAAATGAATAGATTAATCTGAAAAACAGGTGGAATGCAGTGTGTCTATTAAAATTGAATCTAGACAAGCTTAAACATCTCTGGAAGTTTACTGGCCTAGATTGTGTTCTCTGGAGCGTGGGTTTTTCTGGTGGTCAGAAATGTTGATGTATTTTCTTTATAATAGCTACTGCTAAACTGTAGTGCTTGAAGTGGGATTCTTTAAGCTTGCAGCTGATAATGATGGAATTGTGCAATGTTAAATTCTTTTAATGTTGTTTAAGGTTTACACTTTCGTGAAGCTGACGTCTCAACAAATGTTTTTTTCTTTTTAAAAATTAGGTATTTAATGAGAGAGAACTGAAACTTACTCTGTTAATTGTTTAAACGCAATATCAGAAAACACAATGTCTTTCCTTTCCACTGTTTCAGTCATCCTTTACCACCTCTGCACCCCTCCATTCCAACAACCATCTCAAATACCAAGTCGTAGCAGTTTAAAAAAGTCAGACGCTGATTTTCAGCTCTTCAACCAACTTATTTTAGGCAACAGCCCAGCAGTCTTCAAGGAGTGGTTCCAGAGTATTTGTGTGCCTCTCTCCCGGTCTCTGTTTGTCCAGTTCTTTCTCTTTGCTACAGTCTCCCTTTTGCTGTTTACAAATGAGGGGTGGGGGTCGCAGTTGCGTATTCTGGTATCACGACACAAGATTGTGGATGTTTGTGTTGTGGTTTTGGCCTCAATTGCAGAATTATTACACCCCTATCAAATAGCACAGCAGGCGGGTGGGCGGCTTCCAAATAAAGTGCTGCATGAATGTACACATTTGTTGCAGAGTTGTTGTTTTGAATGACAACAAAGGGTGTTCATGATACTCAAGTGATTAATAATTTAAAAATACCTGTGCTTGAAACTTCAGGCTGCAGATCGTCATGTTATTCATGAGTGAGAATTTCTCGACTCGTTGCATTGTCTAAAACTGGTATGTTGTGTACAACCTGTTTGCTTGTACTTCTCAGCAGAGTGAAGAACAAGACTTTCAGGATCAGTAGGATACATCATGTGCTTTAACTGCCTGTGGCACATGGTAACTGTTATTTATATTCATCATTGTTGAGTTATATGCATGTAGCCAAACAATATACTTAAACTACATCCGAAAAATTGAGCCTTTAAAAGGCCCTGAAAATCCTACACCAATCAAATATTTGGCAAAGGACAGTTGGTGGGAGGGTTTGACAGATTATTATTACCTACTTTTGTGGCTTTGGCCTTCATTTCAAAGTTTAGGTGCCTCTAAGTTTCTCTGATTGTTCATTGTTCATTGGACAAATACACAACAGAACTATTGTCAACAATTTTCATGTATGATGATTTTTTTTTTTTCAGATGACATGGTGATTATTACTTTATCACTGCAAGTAAAACATCTTGGTGTAGATGCAGATTGTTTTAATATGAAAAGAAGGAAAATTAGACCTCTTAATGTAGATGTAGTCTAACAAACAGATTACTTACCGTGGTTGTGTGCACAGTTTTCCTGTGCAATGAGGATTATTACTGACATTTCAGTTGTGTTCAGTTTTGCATCCCGATAAAGTGGTTTAAATTATCTGGTTTGTCTTTATGATTGTCTGACTGCTTGTGTTTCTTGACTCGATGAACTTTGTAATATCACAGCATTCTCAGATTTCAGCTATTAATACAATGACTGCCATGTTATTGTAAACAATACAATTCAAGTTTTAATAAACCAGAGTGATCTTTTTAAAATAAATTGTGGGCCTTATGCAAGTGAGTTGCTCATTTGCTATTGTTATTTAAAGGATATTTTAGTCAGTGCAAGTGTTTTTGTGGCAAAATGTATGCCTCCAGAAATATGCAAAAACCACTGAGCTAAAGTTTGAACTTGTGAATTATGTGTTAAGTCAGTTTTTAAATGTGGGGAGATTCAGAGAGCTATGAGAGCAGTGTAAATGATATATGCCATTTATTTCCCTATGAGGAAATACTCTGGGGAGGTACAGACCTGGACTGTAACCAGTCCCATTTGCTGTAGCAGCAGTTCTCTCAACAATCCTCCCTCTGTGTTTTTAGGGGAAAAGTCTTGTAATCAAATTCTTATTCCTGAAGCTCAAACCAGATGGTGGGAGCTCAAATCTTGGAGATCTCTAGATTTTTCCCCCTGCTTCTCTTCCCTCTTGGTGTGTCTCTTGTTTTTTATTGCTCTTGTTCTCTCTCTCTCTCTCTTTCTCTTTGCTCTTTCTCTTGTCTTCCTGTCCTCCCCCTCCCTCCATCTGGTTGTTGGTGGTGTACGGTGTCAGGAAACCAGGGAAATTGACCTGGAGCCCAGAGTCAAGGCCCATCTAAAAGCAAGGGGCTATTTTCTCAGCTGCATGCAGAGAGGGGGGGGTGTTGAAATGGGAAGAAGGAGAATAAGGGGGGAGCGAGGGGAAATAGAGATATGGTAGTTTTGGAATGAAGAAGGGGCCCTGCTTTTCACTAAATTGTTTCAAGAACATTTCAGTGCACATCCAACTTCTTTTGTGAGAGTTTGGTTTATGGAGAAAATGTCTCTACTGGTCTTCAGTGAGTCAGAAAGAAGAAAATGTCATTTAATACCTTGAAAAATCTAAGAAAAAGGTCATAGATACAGTAATTGAAAGGTTGGAGTAATGAAGGTTGGTCTTTAGTGAAGTTATAGTGGTTTCAGAAATTATTCAGACCCCTTCACCTTTTGTACACTTTATCATGTAGTATATATTAATATAAATGTTTCAGAGAGTATTAACTTTAAAAAAAATTTTTTAACTAACCCTAACAACAAAATGAAAACATTTCAGGTTTTGATTTTTAACAAAACTTTCTAAAAGTATGTCTTCACTTTGTCATTATGGATTACTGAATGTAGACTGATGGGCCAAATGGCAATTGTATCCATTTAAAATTAAGTCCAAACAAAAAGTGTGCAAAAAGTGAATACTTTCTGAGACCTTTGTATTAGTGAGTAGGCTAAAGGAAATCTTTTGCTTAATAAATGTTATACCTGTATTTTTTTATTTTATTTTTTATGGTGCGTGGTCAGTGCCATGGAAGATTAGTCATTTGTGATGTACTAGTATGTCTCATCAGTGAAAGTTTTCCATTTAATCTCTTTTTAACAGTCCATGTGAGTAGCATGCAACGACTTAAATAAATACTATAGGTCTGGCAGCTCTGGGTATATATGGGCCTACAAGTAGATCAGATACTGATATTATCCAGTCACACTCCTCTACATTCAAGCAGAGGGGTCCTTTTGAACCCGACTGATACAGTTTAATGTGAATATCATAACCAAGTTAAATCTGAACACACTGGCATCAAACAAACACATTCTGCTGGGATCAGCAGTTTCTTAGACTTTCCAGTGATATTGTCTCTGATGTCCAGTACACGTCTGATGTCGTATCTTGTGCAGTTTGCTAGATTTTGTCTTCAGTATCAAAAGTAATCTGGATGATTGCTGTATGAACATCAAGGCGTGGCCTTTGTAGCTGTCACAGACTGTGAAGGCTGAACCAAAGTGAGACAGTCTGGCCAATGGAGGATTTTTTTTTAAGGCCCTTGGTTTTTTAACAGTTGTACGATTAGCTGTTCATCTGAGCTGAACTCATATTTAATCCTTGGGCTCTCTATTGGCGTTGTTTGCTGCCATATTATTTTCATTACTGGCACGCAGTGAATCTTGGGATAGGTTGTGCCATGAAGGAACAACCTGTTGGATCTTTTGTGATCCAGGAAAACAAGGCCGCATTCTCAGCTGCATTTAAAGGAGCCTTTGAAATGGGACAGCCTAGTCGTGCAGCTGTGGTGCAATCGGTCTTCAAATGCTGCCTCTGAAGGATGCAGCACCTGAATTGGAACATAGCTTATCAGTTTATCGCCAGTTTGGAGTAGTTTGTGTCTTAGAATTCATTATTCATTACCAGCTTGACCGATTGCTGTCATACTGACCTATTAGAAAACTAAGCTGATAAATAAAAATGGAGGAGGACACTAGAGAGCAAAGCCGTGCTCATCTGATCAGTTGATGTGTCTGAGGAGCATTATGTTGAAGTATTGATGTAGTATAGGTGGCAAAAGATAAGGCTGTTTGCCAAGTGGTAGAGGCAACAGAAACTAATGGAGCTACTCAACTATACAAACAGACTGCCTATAGTTTTCCGAAGCTCGTAAAAGGGCGTGCACCAGTAACATAGCAAAGATAAGACGGCAGCATTTATATGCAAGGATATGTGGTCCAGTTGTATGACACCACATTGGAAAATATACTGTATTATAGGGTAAGGGGGTGGAGTTTGGGAGGCATGGTATGTGAAACTTAGTCCATTGCATGTACACTACTTTCTGCTAACAATCCCAATATGCAATTCTCCGCACGTTGCAGATGAAAAAATTACATTGTGCCACTACACTTGAATAATTGATAATTAATCCGGATATACCAATATATGGCATTAAGACATAGTAAGAATGTGAATTTTGTATTGTTGATTTTTTTTTGTTCTTTTTTCTGTTATTGTGATCCATTGAGCTAAAATTGGCCTATATTTCGGTTAGGGGTGGGCATGATTAATCGATGATTGATAATTGATCGTTAAGAATTTTGTCGATCACATGGAATCTGATCGTTCTAACGTGTGTATCAACGAGGTTGTGTTGTGTAGTGTTTCTCGAAGCAATGCAATGAATTTCACTATGTGGCAGCAACCAGCCGGGGGCAATTTCAATTTTCAACAGAGAAAAATGAATACTCAGCTGCTGATGTGTGGGCTGCCGTAGGCATCGCAGGTCAACATGAAGAAAGCAAGGCGAAGTTTGGTGTGGGAGCATTTCGAACTAAAAAATAACGAAGCTCATTGTAAACATTGCAATGCTGCGTACAAGCACTGTAGCTTTGGCTTGTTATTTGTGAAGAGGTTTGGCTCAAAGTCTTGGGCTCTGCTGCCATTAGGAATACTGCATATCTTTTTTGTTCTGTTTAATAGTAAAACAATTAAACTTTAACTGCCTTGTTTAAGAGGATTGTTGTTGGACTATAATTTCTTCTTGGAATAAAGATTTCATAAAGGAAAAAGATGGTTTCTTTAGTATTTTCTGCCTTAGGCATTTTTTAATATAAAAAAATGAATCGATAATTGATCGTTAATTTTCCCGATGATCGAATACGGAAATTTCTTCAAGTGCCCATCCCTAATTTCGATGCTTTGGCAACAGTGTTTATTGAAATGTTCATGCCAATAAAGCACCTTTTTAATTTGAAAAGTGACTATTCCAAAACCTGTAAATAAAGGGACTGATATGCTTCCTCTCTTAGCTATAGGTCTACTGTGTTGTAGTGCTGCAAATCAGTCAATATTTCTCAACATCCATAATGAAACAAATCTTAAAGGCAAAAACTTTGAATTAAGGATGTTATTACTCATGAGTTATCATTTCAGGCCCATTGATGTTGCTGCAGTTGGTAAAAACAGCTTATGATTTTCTGAATTTACTTGGAGCAAATCATTGTATATTTGCAACTCCTGAAATTACTGCAGTGTATGAAATGACTGACAAGTGACTCATACAGATTCCTGTCTACTACTGAGGCTTGGTTTTCCTGTCCTTGATTGTACATCTGTCCCAGACTAACCATCCAGACCCCACCGTTTTCCTGCACAATAAACTATCCTACAAGAGGGACAGTGCTCACTGCATACATACAAACATGCCCACATACCACTGTAACAAACTTTTATGTTTTGTGCTTGTAGCTCTGCAGTATTATTCTCTACCATTATGCAAATAAAGCAGAGTGAGTTGAAATTACAGTGTGACAAAGAGATGGAGACATGAAGAGAGAGTTTTGGAGCTGTGGCAGCTTTGCTGTTTCTATAGCAACAGCAGGAAAATAAACTGTTGTGGTTCTTGGCGGCTTGCCGGCTGCTCAGGGGACTCTGGTCAGAGGGAGTGTGTCTGTATACAAGACCGTATATGATGTGTCTATGTGTGTTTCATTGCTGTTATGTGAAATCCTCCTTAGATCCAGATTTTTATGGTTTAACTTTAGTCAAAGGATTCCATGCTACATATCTTTACATTCCTCCTGTGCAGCCAGGTCAGGGTTGTCACATCAGGGCAAGCAAATGGCTTGAGACCAGTGTTTCACTGCATCCTTACGAGGTTCTTGGCATATCAAGGTCCCATCAGATTTCTAAAATATTTGGAAACCCAAACCATATGGAGATTGGGCTAAAACAAGAAAGTTATTCTTATACTTTGATCAAACTGCATGGTGTTTTTGTCTTTTTAAATGGTTACTTTGTCATTTTAGGCAGTCAAAGAGTAGATTCTTGCTGTGACTTAAGAGAGCGACATGGCAGACTAGACGTTGGTCCCTGATGAATCATACCCTGCCGTCTTTAACTACATGCGTGATGCCAGGAACACACTTCCGACATTGCATGTGCATGGCAGCTGTGTCACTGACCTGCTCCAGCTCACAGGCGTGTGTGCGTGCTCACACCGATTGCATGTCTGCTGCATCGCTGCTACTGCCAGCTCTATCTTTCTATATAGACTTTGTAGGCTACTCGAATGTTGGATTTCTTTTCATTATGAAATAATTTCTGCGTTATTTTTGACAGAAAATGTCACTAAAATGTCAGTCTCCACATGCAGCTTCTAAAATGGTTAAAAAAATGTTTTTTCACATGACATTCATATTCATATTCAGATTAAGCCTAGACATTGAAACTATAGCGAAAGGAAGTTTTATGTGATCTTGCTGGTTTGATGTCAATATGACATCAACAGGTCTTTTCTTTGTCTGTTTTTGATGGCAATCGAGTGTCACGTGTGGAGAAAGAAGTGGGCAAGATGCAGAATCACCTTACACAGCCGCGAGGCATAACATGTGCACCTCACACAGGCAGTGTGTCCGCTTTAAACCTTTAACATGGGTCCCGAAATGAAAACCAAGATGTTCCGCAGCTGACACACACACACACACACACACACACACACACACACACCATGCAGCCAAGGACCAACAAACAACAAATGTTTAGCTACATTATCATTTATAAATGGAAGTGATCTTGGAATCATTCATGTTCACTGAGTGGTGAAGTTGGGATCTCCCTTTTCCCTTCACAGTCAATAGAAAGAGAGTGAATGTGGAGTGAGAAGTATAAATATGTGTGCACAGCTGTGATTCATTTGGTATGAAGCTCCTGGCCTCAGGAGTGATAGTCAAATTGTTACAGGTTTACTGAAATGAAATAAAATAACTTTATTCTCTCTCTTCTTCATGTTTACGGTTGTGTGCTGAAGCTCACTGTGCTGCTACTGATCAGTCGTACACATCATAGAAGTTGAAGAAAATTCTGATATGCTAGTGTTTTTGTTGGGATGTCACGAGGTGTCTCAGTTGCTATGTTGATTGTCTTGCACTTGGACGTCCTATATGCCTCATGTCTTTTGGGTTGACTCATTCTTGGGTGTAGTCTTGGCCTTAGTCCCATTAAAGGTGACAGTTTGGAGATAGCAGGATTTACAGACAGTAGAAATACAGTTAAAGGGCAACTCCACCAATTGTACACACCGAAGTCCCCTCCCATTTCCCTTTTGTTACAAGACAGACACATTGCCTGAGTGTTTTTGTGCGGCTGAATGAATGGGCATTCTCTAGTGCCCTTGAAAGAAAGAATACTGTATTGGCCAAAATATAAAACAAATTTTTTTTTCTGGAAATTTAATAAGAGAAACTGGGGTTATCTTCTATTTGAGGATGAGACAATTACTACATTTTGACTTTTTTTAAAATGTTTTGTTGCCTTAATGTTGCTAAGCTAGCAAGTATTTTCAAATCCGTCTATTGTGATTCTTTTAGAGTTAGGTCTGAAGGTCTTTGGGTGGTCCAGATTAGGCCCCCAAATGAATTTGCATGCATTGCTAAGGGAACCATATAATGGTGGAATCCAGAGCATCTTATACAGCATGAAAGTGGATACACCTTGTAATATAAAATGTCACCAAACAAACTTGTAGCTAAACTAAAAGATAGGTAATGTTACCTGGCATTGCATTTTGAGTTATGCATTAATCCAAATGAATCCACTGTGCTTGCAAAGTTGTGTTTTTAGGTCTTGCACGTTGTACTCGGCCCTAGGAGGGCTGATGGAGCGTTTTAACCAACAGATGTCGTTGGTGAGCTTTCTAAATATTATATCAAGGACTGTCCACATTACTACGTTTTTATTTTAAAACGGCGATTTCAAACAAAATCGATCTCCGTCCAGACTATCACACCTGAAAACGCATACATTCCTGAGCAATCACGTACACTGGGCATGTGCGAGCCGGTGCAAACAGAAAGCAGGTAGAATACATTTTATTTATAGGTGCCTTTCAAGGCACTTTAGGACACTACAATGCACAGTAAAAGATAAACAGCTAGCACAAGGCATAAAATACAGAAAAAGTTAGAATAAGTATAATTTAAATAAATGTAATTTCACACCTTTTTATGTGAAAAGGGTGGCAACTGGTTTGGTTTTACTTGACATTACATTATTCACAGCACTTTGAGGATATCAAAGTATTGATTCAAATCCACCAAGTCCCGAGAAAACAAGTACTAGAATTCTGTCGGTAGGCGGAGGTGTCCTGTGTGGATTTAATACAGGACGCAGCATTTTATTTTTCAAATACGGGACGATCCCGTACGGGACGGGTTGCAACCCTATTCACCTGTTTGAAGAGCAGCAAAATCAGTTCGCCACCTCCTTCCGCCGGCAGAAATTCCAGCGCGTCCGTAATCTTCTTCTTTGGCAATTTCGGATGGCTCTGCCTGATGCACGGATTACGATACAACGCCACTACATGCTCGTAGTGGTGTACAGCCGCAATTGCAGTTACAAACGTTAAATCCACCGAGTACCGAGAAAACAAGCACTAGAATGTTTTCGGGAGGCGGCACAAAATTTGACGGATACAGTCGCCACATATATTATGTGTATGGACGACAGACATGGATATAAAATGCAACTTGATTGATTGGTGGAGCCAAGTAAATGCTTTGTGTGTGTGTGTGTGTGTGTGTTGTGGGGGGGGGGGGGGGGGGGGGTGGGGGGGGGGGGGGGGGTGGGGGGGGGTTAAGAAAACCCAAGCAGTGATATGTGATATTTTCATGTTGATAAGTGTCCCCTAACTGATATCCAGGAAGTACTTAAGCATAATGTTTCCATTCTGTTTCCAATCAATGAAAGAGTTGCTATGCAGGTAGCAGGAATGAACAGACAAAACAGCACTCTTCAGCAGTGCAGTGCAAACCACCACAGCCCAGAGACACTCAAATTCAAACAATGAATATGTTATTTGTACATAGCAAATCCTGTGTGGGTAATTGCAAAAGAACAAAAGAAGAGTGCAGTGTAGTGTTGAAACCTGCACTGGACCAGACATGGAACCAAACCCCACATTACCCCCAGCCGCTGCTGCTTTAGAAGATTAGAGGAAACACTGAGTCATCGTCTTGTGTTCCAGTGGTTTGCAGACTCTGGGTCAGAACCCAACACCCAATCATTGCAGGATATAAATAAGTCCTCAGGTTGTTCTGCTAGAACAGATGATGGCTTTTAACTGGAAAATCATAATTTTGTATGTAAGCCTCAGTTTGCACTTAGAATTATACTGAACAGCCATTTTGGTTTTGGTGAAAAATCCCCTTCATAACTATGAAGGAAACTGTTGTGACTGAGAAATCAGACATAAATGTGTAGACGTACTGTAGACTTCAAACTGTACTTTATGTTAATAGAGCAAATGTCTTCATCAGTGTTTCTCCAGTATATATATATATATATATATTCTGTCAGCATATAAAGCTCCAACACAGAGGCCAATATTCAAATTGTCTGACAGATCAAATGAGCCCATTCACATTCAGCCACACTTTTTTGTTTCCAGGTTCCAAGTATTAAGAAAATATTAGTAAATGGGTAACTGTTTAAGCTGTGAGAGTAATAGAAGTGATAAGCTACATGTTGTGTGTTTTCTCTCCCTGCAGGCTGCTGTTTGGGACCTTGTATCCTGCATACTACTCTTACAAAGCTGTCAAGACCAAAAATGTCAAAGAATATGTAAGTTCATGAGCTTCATTCAGCGTTTATGGATGTGCTTAATTTTTGCATGACCCTAACACTGTATTTTAAGTAGGAATGCCCCAATCAATCGGCTACGTGATCGGTACATTATAATTAAAATCAATCACCTGCGGTTAATACTCTGGTGTCTGCAGGTGAGAGGTTCACTGTGTGCTGTGTAGTGTAGTCCCACCTCCCACCTTGTTCACTGCGCTGGTGTGCGACAGGCCACCAAAACAAAACAAATGTTTTTCATTCCATTTCACTGAATGCAGTTTGAAAGTATTTGGAATTTAAATATGAGGGAGGATATGTTTATGTTAAGATTAGGGCTCCCAGTTAAGTTTAAACACAAATGCTACTAAATTAAAGAGTGACAGTAAAGTGACTGTTCCAAATCGTCTCCCAAGAAAATCTCTCGCATTTCACACCGGAATGCTGTATATAAATTTTGAAGGGGAAAATATTCCGAGCTTTACAGCTGACAGTTCTGAACAAGATTTTAAGAGTTGGTGTGTTTTTTATTGATTTGATTTTATGTTAATGACAATATCTTTGTCAAAGAAAGTGTCCCGTTACTTAAAACAGATTACTGTCTAAATGTAAAACAGATGAGCAGATGAGCAAACAGATGAGCATTAGGATTTGATTGTACATCTCAATTTCTTTTAGAGAATTTGAACTAATCTAACTCAGCAGCAGATGGGCAGCGTTAAATCCTGTGTCCTCTCCATATACATTAATGTAATAATTTTACTGCCAAAGATGCACATTTTATGAATTCTCAGCTGGAAGCCCTACATTTAAATGGCAGCCATATTAATAGAGTATCTCAAAGATTCTTCTGTCTGTGTTTGTAGACATTGACTGTACTGTCTAAAATAATTAGAATATCAGAATGTGAATTGTGTCTTTGCACTGATTTCCATTTAGACCAGGGTCTGATGGGGACCTACAGTATATATGCGTATAGATTTAAGGGCTTGAATATGTTTTCGTGATGGAGTCGGGTGATGTAACTAATGCCAGTGAGAGTGAAATCGCAGTCCACTGAGTTAGTAACACATTCACACACAGCTTTAATGCACCAGCACAGGGGTTCAGATGCAGTAAGCAGTAGCTTTCACTCTGTTTCTCTCTCTAATTGTCTCCCTCACTCTCTGCTTCTGTTTGCTTTACTGATTCTCAAGTCTGTTTCCTTTGTTGTGTAATGCAGCTGGGTAACAAAAATAATAGAGACACAGCAACAAAAACTGAACATTAGAATCTTCATGAAGGTAGGATTTACTGTAGGACTGTTCTATCAGACGACAGTAGTAATAAACCAGCAACTGAGTGTATACCACAATATGGCAAATTTTAACAAAATTACACATAAAATAATTAAATAAATAATCAATGCAATGAGCTATGTAAGTTACATCTGACGGGTCTTTACATGACTGGGACCCATTTTGACAATAGTGAGGTGCCCTAATGTACATACAACAGATCTCTTCCTAAGGCACTACCAACATACAGTGGCCTCACAAAGTATTCAGGCCCCTTCACTTTATTATGTTGTAGATTTAATAGTAAATGGATAAAACAGACATTTTTGCCCATCAATCTACACTCAATAATCCATAATGACAAAGTGAAAAATGTTATTAAAAACCAAAAACTGAAATCTCATATTCAGAGCTTAAATTCATTACTTTATAGAAGCCTCTTTGGCAGCAGTTACAGCTCCTTGTCTTCTTGGGTGAGTCTCTACAAGCTTTACATATCTAGATTTGGATAGTTTATTCCTTTCTTCCTGACAGATCCTTAAAGCTCCATCAGGTTGGATGAGAAGTGTCTGTCAACTTCCATCTTGAAGCCTTTCCACAGATGTTCTATGGGGTTTGAGACTTGTCCCAAAGACATCAGCCACCACTTGTCTTAGCTGCTTGCTTTGGGTCATTGTTGTGCTGAAAGGTGAACCGTCAACCCCCTCATCTCAGGTCACCTTCACTCTGGAGCAGGTTTTCTTCAATGACCTTTCTGTATTTGCCTGCATTCATTCTTCCCTCAGTTCTAACCAGGGAGAAATAGCATGATGCTGCCCCCACCATTCTTCACCATACAGATGGTACTATTCATCTCTTTGTCTCCCAAGCACATATACTAAGGAGTTTAAGCATACACTGAGTTCGTTACATTAAGATAATAGCTCTTTTACAGTTGGCCATTGCCTGTAGCTTCTTTTATGTGACTCGAGTTGCAGCATACCCTGCCAGAGGTTACTCTAGTTCATCACAAAGTTGGCTTGTAAATTCATTCCAGAGGCCCAGCCCTCTTTCTCTTGATTTTATTACTTTAGTGTCTGTGTTTCTGTGTGGACATGTGTCCATACAGTACATGTGGGTGCATGCTGACATGCTGAACATTCTCACCTTCAAGAAAAGTGAAACCAGTGATTGAAACAACCTCTTCTCCCTTCTTTCACCAAATTAGCAGGTATAAGCAGTCTTTTTTAAGCGCAGGTGAACCCACAAAAAAGGCGTTTCACACTGCCTTCCTGTTCGGACTGAGAAGACACAGACATACAGCTGCATGGATCAACATTGTCACATGCAGTCACAAAGCACACACAGGGGAGGGAACATCTTCACCGATTCAAAGAGTGAGCTGTAAGCTGCTGTGCAGACTAGTAAAATGGGTCTGTCGGGTCTCATCCCCAGGTTGCTGCTGCTGTAAGTGTCTGAGCCTGCATGTGAGAAGCTTTGGTGATTGTGTGTTTTTAAAATGATTATGAGGGCTGCAGTCCACTCTCAGTGGAGGAAGTAGCTGTGGTGTTTCTGGTGTAACAGTGCTGTACTGGGCAAGTTGACAGATCTGTTTAGAATGTACAGAAAAGGGGTGAAAATTAGTGTGTTCACCCGTGTGTGTCATGTTTTCAGCTGAAGCTGATAAATACTTATGACTACTGCAGATTCATTTCACCTGGGAGTGAATGCAGGCTTTTTGTCCACTGTAAAAGGGGCTATAGATGAATCCCATTCTTCTATACCTCCTTAACAGGACTGACACCACCCAGTTAGAAGTAACATTGCTGTGTACTGTCCCTCACTCTCCGTCTGCTACATCTTCACTGCTGACACAGGAATGATAAAGTGCTGAATGGGGGTAGTTAAAGCTAGGCGACCCCTAGGCTACGCTGTTTCGCTCTGTTACAGACAAATGGGCTTCTCTGCTAAACAGTCTGCATCCCATTCTAACTTGAGCAGACTTGTCCAATGGCCTGTGATGTCAGTGCTGCAGGAAGTGATTGTGTATACAGTGTTTTTGTGTGACAATTGAAACACGTTGTCTTATTCTTCAGGCAGATTCTGCTTCAGGACTGACTCAGATGCCAAAGTGCCAGCTATACTCGGAACATTAATGAGCACAGACAATGTTCACTGCGGTGTGGGAGTCGGGGAGTGTTCACATCAAAATTTTTAAACAAAACACCAACCCTAACAATATAAAGTCATTTAGAATGACTCTGAACCAAACTTGTCAGCTGCTGGGGCTATAGCATGTATATGTCTCGACTGCTGCCTGGCTCCATCACCATGCTCTTTCCACCAAGTTTAGCTTTACCAGTCGGTCCACTGGCTGCAGAGAGCTGAAGTCAGGTGTTTTTTTCCTCTTTCTCTTTTAATGGGAGGCAGTTATTCATAGACAGGGCCAGTAAATGTCTGCTATTGCCTCAGGAAGGCAAATGGCTGCTGTATATTTCACTGAGGTCATGTCTTAATGTCCTCCCTACTGATGAGATGAAGGAGGGAGGGAAAGAGAAAAAATGCTGGTAGAGACAGAGAGAGGGAGAGAAAAGGGTATAACGTGGAAGATGAAAGGCAGAGGTAGAAGAGAGACAGAAGCAGTGGAGGCAGAAGGAGATTGAAACATATAAATTAGATGTCCAGCTCACTGGCTCTCTGTTTCACACTCTCCTTTACATTTATCATTCCCATGAGTCTGTGTGTGAGTGCGGAGGGAGTTCATGATGAGGTCACCAATTAACCAGTCCAGCAGTAATGGTGCAGGCAGTGGAGAGAGAGTGCAATGTGTCTGTGTGTGAACAGTGTCTACCTAATGTGAGATATACAGCATGTGTGAGTTTGTGCTTGTGAGACAGGTGAATGTCTGTGTGTTTGTGTTCACTGTCCTTCTCTGGTGTTCTCACTCATTCAAACACACACTCTTTACTCTCTCGCTCTATCTCTCTCCACACACACACACACACAAACACACACACACACACACACACACACCCACACACGTTGACATTTCATTAGCTAGTGTCAGTGTGTGTTCAGTCATGTGGCTGCAGACGGGTCTGGCTAATACCTCAGCCTGCCATGTGACTGTCTGCCTGCCACCGTCTACCACTGGCTTTGATATGGAAATCCAGCCAAAAGTGCATGGAAAACCCTTAAAGAGGGACTGCGAGAACAAGGGAGCAGGGAGGACAACAGAGAGCATAAAAACAAACTGATATAAAATCCAAGCCTCAGTACTACTGGCCTGAGAGGGGACATGGTGCAGTATTAAAGGAGAAGGAAAAGAGAAGGAAGTAGAAGAACCAGATAAGCCTCAGATTATCTAACACTTTGGCCTTACCAAGTGTAAAAGTGGCTTCAATTCATTTATTAAATTCCTTAAGCACTCACCATAATGACCACGTGCACTTGATAGATCAGTTCAGAACAGGGATAGTAGAACAATAGGCACTGCATCAACTCTACTAAAACAGTCATGTGTTTCCTATATTTTCCCAGCCTGCAGCAGCTCTGCTCAATCTGAAATTTCTTTGAGTGGTTTTGCTAAAGACAAATATAAGAATAGCAAAGTGTTTCAGTTTCTGCAATTTGATTTTCTTACCTCATTTCTAACAGCTGACACGAAAGGTGGCAGGGTGGAATCAAATATAACTTAATTCCCAAGAATGATGTTATGTTCTTGTGAGAAATGTAGACATCTTTTATTAATAGGGTCATTAGCTCAATAAGTTTACATAGCTTTTTTCATCAAATTGTAGGACAGGTGAAATTCTGCATTACTGAATTAACAATGCCCCTAAAATATTAGTGAATTTAAAAAAGTTGTTCAGTGTTGACAGTCCAATGCTGGATTTTAAAAAAGGTTTAAAAAAGGTTTCTTTTACAATTCAGATTTTTTTTCTTTTAGAATAGTGACAAATTGTGACTAAGACTGAACAGGACATTTTACAATGTTAAAATAAACTTGTTAGCACTCTCTCTGTAATGGTGACACAGTTTACAGATACTAAATGCCTTTGTTTGGTATTGTGGTTCTGCAGTTTCTTGTTAGCTATCAGCTGATCAGTACAAATGTCTCAGTCTAGCTTCATGGTTCACTGTCGTCCCTGTTTAGGTGCGATGGATGATGTACTGGATTGTTTTTGCCCTTTACACTGTGGTGGAGACAATCACTGACCTTACACTGGCATGGTGAGTTTCACACAAAAACAAATGCACACAGTCTCATATCAGTGTCTTTTAAGTATTTTCTAAAGTTCAACCGCCCTGTTGTTTGTGTTTTCTATGTTTTGATGATGACTACTTGTAGGGGGGGTGGTATGCTGTTTCTATTACGAATGGAAATTTACTTGTTTATATGAAATATGTTGGTAATTGAAATTTCAGTGTTAACTAATGTAATTAGAATGGACTTGCAGTAATGAGGATGGCAGCTGGATGAATGTGTACAGATATTTTTCTGGAGCTTCTCCCAACCTACACTTTGGTATGGGGTTTTTTGTGTGTTTCCACTGTATTTTACAAACTGTAATATTTCAGATACATGTCATACATCAGTGGACCACAATGGAAAAAGTGGCAATGATAATATTTTTCATACTCATGACAACATGATAGACATAGAGATACACATATATACATTGATGGAGAATCTCCCCTTCAGTAAACCTGAAGCCAACGTTAACACATCCCAACCACTCACCTAACCATAACCATAACCTCACCTTACACCTCGGTCATACACACACACTCAAACACTGGTGGATGTCGTTCTATGTGAACTGAACCTCAAACAATATGCTGATGTTGATCACCTCTACGCAAAGATTTAAAGTGTGGGGATGTTGAGACATCCTCTTAGCGGGAGGGATAATCTGAAGCCATTTAGTGACACAAACATGACAACCAGTCACTGCAAACAGTGGCTTCAGAAGCTATTCAGACCCCTTCAAGTTTTTCAGATTATATTATATTGTAGATTTAATTGCCATCGAACAAAATTGACATTTTGCCCATCAGTCCTCCTCCCATTATGCACAATGATAAAGTGAAAACATGTTTTTAGAATTAGAAAATCCTTTAAATGTTGTTTGTCCAGCAGGCTGTCGTATGTCTTTTACTCATGGCGGCCTCTGTCTAACCTCTCTACCTTCCAGCATCTGGGTCAGGCCAGGAACACTGCCTGCGTGGGACATGCGTCTCACGCCTCGTGGCTGCGTATTTTTCACGTGTGATGCGTTTTGCAGCAAACAAACAGAGAAAATACCTGTTGATGTCACAGTGACATCATACCAGCAACATTACACAAAACTGACACCTTCAACCATAGTTTTCTATGTCTAGGCTGAATCTGAATTTGACACATTTGACATGAAAAAATATAAATTTATATTTTTAACAATTTTAGCAGCCACATGTCGAGACAGTGACACTTTACTAACGTTTACTGTCTAAATTTAGATAAGAAATTAATTAATAATGAAAAAAAATACAACATTCCAGTAATCTGCAAACTATGTAGAGAGACAGAGCAGCAGCAACAGAGACGCAGCAGAGACACAGCCGGTGTGTGAACACATACATGTTTCTCCGCAGCAGTCCAGCAATGGCAGCCGCCCATTCATACAACATCCCTGTGTAATAGCACCAACCGTACCTACATGTTTTGTTACATGTCTTCCTGTAGTGGAAAAGGACTAAGACTTAACAAGTTAATATCAACCCTCATTAATGTTGGGATGCTCCCTGTGTGCCTGCACATTTCCAGGTTTCCCCTGTACTACGAGCTGAAGATAGCCTTTGTGATCTGGCTACTAGCACCCTACACCAGAGGAGCAAGTCTCATTTACAGAAAGTGTCTGCACCCTCTGCTGTCCTCCAGAGAGAGGGTAAGACCATCCATCCATCCATCCATCCATCCACATCTTCGTCTGTGTACATGGATTATTTGTTGTTGAGACTATTATAGTCACACTGTTGTGTTATTGATCGTCTGCCTCCAGGAAATAGATGAGTATATCGTCCAGGCCAAAGAGAGAAGCTATGAAACCATGGTGAACTTTGGAAAGCAGGGACTGAGCATCGCAGCCACCGCTGCTGTCACTGCAGCTGTCAAGGCAAGTGTCTTTGGCTTCTCTCAGCACTAAATATTCTGTTTGATATTCTTTCAAAGGTGCTGCTTTTACTGATTATTTTCATCAGTAATGTGCTGTATGTTATCAGTTGGTTTAAGATACCTTTTTGTAGACCAAAAACAGCAACAACAGCTTGGTTGAAGCAGTTTGAACTGCATCTCTTGTAGTATTTCATCAAATTGAGACATCTCCCATAAGTCCCAGTGCTTCCTGTTCCCTCCCCCTCTCCCCGTCCTCACTGAGCAGGATCTGCCTTTGTGAGATGCTGTGAAATCTTCAGCTTCCTTTGCTTAGATACAACAGCGCCCTCTACCTGCTTTGCACAGTAATCCAGCAGATCGTTTCGCCAAATTCAACCTGTTGCCACAGAATGTTCTGATTCCACTTGAGAGAACATGGACAGAAATAGGGCCATTAGTGTGTAAATTAATGCAGGCGTCGCATTAAACACAGCAGCCAATCCTGAATAACATCTTGAATATGATACAGTATCTGGAACGCTGCTCAAGCAAATGTATCCTCAGTGTTTGTGTCTCTAAAGGGCTGTGTTGACCTTCAGCTCCCACTCATTGCAGAGTTAGTGTACATGAAGTGTGTTTAGTTGGTTATTCAGCATTGTGTGAACACCTGAGTGTATCAGATAATCCACGCTGATCTCCTGAATCAGGCTTCACTGCACTGGACTAATCCCAGGCAGTGGGAATCCACCACTAAACAGAATTAATAATATAGGGTTGTCAGGTCCACACAAACAGCTGAAGCCACCTAACATAGATATGGTTTAGCTTGATACATGATACTGGTTTCATGAGTCACTATTATTATTATATGTTCAGTGAAATCTGAAAGATGCAAAAAAACAACAGGGCTGCAATTTCATTATTGCTTAATCTGCTGACTATTTCGTAGATTAATTGTTAGACTATAAAGTGTCAAAAAAACAGTGAAACTTCTTGTTTTCTGGAATCCGAGATGACGTCTTCATATGTCAAAAGGTCCAAAGCCCAAAGATATTCAGTTTACTTAAGCAATATTACACGAGAGGGAGTGATTGTCTTGGGTCTGCAGCCTCGTAACTATGACCAAATCACAGCTGTGCTGATATTCAGTACAACATCAGCTTTTATACAACAGTTCTGTGAGCACCATATTGGTTAGATAAGCAACCACAGATTATGATTTGTTATTATCATATATTTGGCTATACCAACACAAATAGTTCCACAACTGAACTGGTACTGGACTGTTGCTAAGCAACACATAAACATTTTCCTGACCTGCACAGTGCACACTCGCTTGCTACTCTGTCTACACGTTACCTCAGGTGTGTGCTGAAGTATCCAGACTTCTTCCTTCATCCTCTCCTGACGATCAGACATCATCGAATTCAAATGTAATTTCTGGAAATATTTTCATCTTTGTAAAGTTTGTTACAATCTAAGATAGTTAACAGCCGTTAATGTGACGCTAATTAACGGTTAATAGAACACCTGTGAAGCGGAGTGATACATGTAGTTGAAAGTCCCAGTGCTGTTGTACTCTATATCAGCACTCATGGAATGACTCTCGTCCAATCAAATTACTTGGTTGGAACTAACTGTTGTATAATGACATATAAAAGAGAAAAAACAGAAGACTGAAAACAGCAATTATTTTCTGGAAAAATTACCTGCATAGTTAAGCAAATATCAAAATAGTTGCTGATTGATTAATTGAATAATTGTTGCACACTAAAAAATACATCTTTTTATTATTGAAGAAAAAAAATTTAATGTTGCTGTTGCTGTTTTTGATTTGGAACGTAGGTTCTGAAAAAGGCTTTCTAACGTTATGTTGGCTGAGGCAGCTTTTATTTTTCTGCACATGTCTCTGCAACATTTTCATGCTCATGACAATAAAGTGTCTGAATTGGATCCAGCTTTACTGTCTAACTTCACACTGTCTATCAGGATCACATGTGACAGCAAATTGGTTGCAAGGTTTAAAAAACGGCAAAATAAAAAATTAATAAAGCCAGTGGAAGAAGTTGAAAAAAGTTTGTAATAATCTTTTTAAACAGGACAAAATATGACAGAGAGGACTGAGAATCAGGAGGGAGCATGCAACATTTGATATATTTTCAGATGATGTATGTCTCAGCAGAATTTCATTCTTCATGTGCACTCGTATCCTTGATGCAGTAGTACTCAGTGGTTCACGCTTAATTTCAGCTCACAAAGCAGCACGTTCTGCTTATGCTGACTTAGATCGGCCGCTCCACGCAGCAAGTAAACCATGCATGTGCATCCACATGAACAAGATACTTCAAAAACCCGATCATAACAGAGATACAGTGTGAATGTAGCCTCAGTCTTTGAGTCAGCAGAGCCGTTGAGAAGTCTCAGGAAAAACTAAAATGCCACAAGACAGGAAATTGTATTTATTCTGTTTAATGACTAATGTCCTCTGGCTCACTATCAAATAACTGAGCCACTGTTACTTCAGTTAGTTTGTGTTGGCCTTAAGTTAAGCCACACAGTGTTCTGTGCTCCTACTTTAGACAATAAAAAAACCTCTGTTTAGACTCTTCTCTAATAAAAACACTGAAAAAATGAATGACTTGGTTGTGTATATATTGGAACAAAGGGGATGTGGATCAGAAGGATTAATGCCAAGGGTGTGACTGTGTGAACTAAGACACAGTTGGCTGTACCTCTAACTTGAGTGTAATGTATGTGCGCTTAGTAACATGAGCCTGGGCCTGGTAAACCCCCTCCAGTCTCTGCTTACATTAAACATGCTATTAATCACTGCTTCAAAGCTACACCTCTCTGTTACACATTGTAGTCTCATACTCTCTCTCTACCACACCTTGGTGTCTCTCTTTTTATTTTTATTTTCTCTGCCTGAACACTCTTTTTTTTTCCTGTCTTCCCTCTCCCTTTATTTGTGTTGCCTCTCCTTGTCTTTCCTGTGTCTCTCTTCTTTCCTTGCCCTCTGTGTTTTATCACAACAGTTTAAGGTCACAGTTCAATTACACATCCTTTAAAAGCATTTCATCTTTTAGTTGCAATGTGATTAACCTTTCCTAGAAAATAAAACCAGCTTTATTGCACATAAAATCCGTCTGTTTTTGTCATTTTGTAAGAAAAAAACAAAACAAATGATGAACAGAATTAACATTGCTTATTTTCTCAAAGAACGTGCCCATAACAATCAGATGGCTATTGGTTAGTTTTCATCATTAACCCATGTTTATATAATTTAATTTACTGTGTGTGGCTCCAGGCTACAGCATACAGAGCACGCATGACACAACGATGGATGAACTGCAAGCTAGTCGGTCGAAAACTGTGAACTGTACATTTTTCCGTCAGTGTGTAACAGACTTTCACTGGATGTTTCCAGAGATCACTCATGTTTCCGCTCTTACATGCGAAAGACTGAACCACACTAAAAAACGTTTAGCTCTCTCTGCCATTGACACTAAGAGCAGAGTCTGTGTCTCTGTGCTGCACTGTGCTCTGGCGTATGACATAAAGCTGCCCCTGCCCCTCACACACACACAGAGAGAGAGAGAGAGAGAGGTCTCTCCTCTGGGTTGGGAACAGTGAAAATGCATCATTCATAGACGAATGTCTTAATCAGAAACAGAGTTGGTGAGATAGAATGCGCAAGAGAACTTTTATGTCGCAATAATAAACAGGAAATTTATTTTCTTAATTTCTCAAGTACAGAAAGCAGAACCGATAATGCCCAAGCTTATCGATACTCTAGTCTTTAAAAATTTAGCCGCGGGTTTTGTTTGATACCGGGTTTCGGTAAGAATCTACCTGACAGTCTAAACCAAACATTTCAGAGAGCACTTTGAAAGATTGAAGCAGAGAGTGGTGCTGTGGTTTTGTTTTACAAATGTATCTCAGGTAATCAGCCTTTTTAGCATGTGCTTTTATTAAATAAGAAACTCCTGAGACTCACTCAAGGCCAGTATATGCAATAGATGATTCATTATGCATGCAGCATTCATGCATATTGATGTGCATGTAGCCTGAGGCCCTTTTAAATTGCATCTATAAAGTCTCCGCAGGTGTGAAGAAACAGACTGGGTTTTGAACATTTCTATTCTTACTGCTTTCTTCAACTGTTGCTGTTGTTGGTCTGTGAGCGGTAACTGTGCAGAAACTCATGTCTGGTGATGTCCACAGCCGATGGAGTACACCCCAGAAGAGAGCATGTCAACAAGAGCTGAGTCTGAATCAAAATGCTCCAGTTCAAATACGTTTTGCCAAAAACAGTCCTTGGTCTCCACAGGTTTCCAAGATGTGTATATATAGCATGATAACACAAGCAAGGAATATTCTGAAAAGTCTTGTTGTGTATTCAAGATAACATTGACATGCAACATTTGTGAGTAGGCTGCCCTCCTGAAAAAAATCCCATTATTATTTTCACAACTTTCATGTTTTCTTTAGACACTTTTCTTAAAACTTACCTTTTAAGTAAGTTTGGATTTACCCACATTAGGAGCAAGGTTCTCCAGTTTTTTGGGGTGTTTATGGGATACAATATTTCACCTGTGCCTACCTAAAATGCAGAGACAACACTGTCCTGCAATGTTATTGGGCTTGTATTTGAGTTCACCACTGGTATTGAAAGGTGGTCAGAAGTGGTAATGGAAAGTTCATGTTCTTAAACCCCAGTCTGTCTTTAAGATGCATGGCTTTACTCCCAAACTGAACTGAGTACAGTATATCTAACTCAGACTCCCACAGCTTCATTGGTACATTGTCATACCAACAAAAACATACCAGATGCATGCATGCATATCCTCTCCTGCAGTTACACACTTGCTGACTACTTGCCTGCATCATGCCTAAGGATGATTCCCAGTGCAATGCACTTTTGTAAGAGTAATGTTCTCCTGCCAATGATGATAACAGAGTATAGAAGTGTATTGCATCAGGGCCACAGGTAATTAGTGGGAAACTGTATCACTTCTGCTGAACTTCCTCTGCTCTAAGTGTCTAACTGACATGTGCTCTGACTTTAGACAGACTGAAAGCCACTCTGTATAGTTTCTCATTTTTGTTGGTTACGATAATGATGATGTTTGGATCTGCCCCAGCTTGCTTTCTAGCTAACCTTCTTGTGACTTTGTTTCTCTCTCTCTCTCTCTCTCTCTCTCTCTGTACTGACATCCTTCTTTCTTCAGGGTTTCTGTGTGTCAGCAGGCTGCTCTGGGAGGTAAAAACCAGTCAGTGTAAGCTGCATGTTTGACAGTGTTTCTCTGCCATTTCACAGCAGCATCACTCGACCATGTCCCCCATCCATCTCTGTTCTTTCACCAGCGCTAGTAGCTGATAATACATTTAAGTGGTTATTTCCACCTTCTTCTCAGAGTAGTAATAAAGAATCAACCCAAGATTTACAATCTCACAATTCTTCATTTATATTCCTTATATTCCTGTAAAGTTTTTTTTCTCCTCTGTTTAAACTTTCATTTCATTATAACACTCAACATATTCTTCCTGTTTCTTTTTGACTTCCTTTATTTTTGATCAAAAATCTCTTCAGTTATTTTTTTCTCTCCCTTTGTCCTGTTGATGGTCTCATTTTGTGAACTGTGTCCATGATGACGTCTTTATCATTGTCGAATTAAGGTTCCTTGTCAGTAATATCCATAATGATCATACCATTTGTAGTAGTTTACATGAACTCAGTGTATCATATTTGACATTTTTGTGTATTTTAGTCATCCTATACTATTAGGTGTGTACCAGTCAGGCTTTATAGGGACAACTTGTTCACTAATTAATTTTGAATTGGCTGATCTGATACCAATGATTAACAGTATTAGCCATGATATTTTACAAATTGGTCTCAATACTCCAGTATTTCACTGTACATGTTGTTATAGTCTGATGTTATTATCTTTAAACTTCCAGACAGGTCTTTCTCCCCTGCACATCTCTAAATGATGACATCCTCAAAGATCAGTGTTGCAAAATTACATTTTTATCTGGTTCACACACCTGATGATCTGCCAGCCAGTCACTACCAATCCATCTGCCATATCACAGTAATTCTGCCCCACAGTTTTGTGTCTTACTGTAGATGGTTAGTTTTGCAGTTGTGGAACTGAAAGAAAAGCTGTGTGACAAGACTAAAGAGCCTAAATTCCTACTTAGGTGTGTCCACTGTAGCAGGACAACAGAAGCTGAGTTTTGTTTGAGGTTTATGGATCTGCTTTATCAGTTTATAACAGGTTAAATCATTTGTAAAGTAAATGAACATTTCTCTACAACTGAGATCATGCTTACAAATCTGTATCATACATATTGTTGATTATTTTCCTGACAAAAAACAATGGCAGGACAGCATTCACTTTTCCAGTAGTGTGACCGCTGTGATGGAAAGCTGAGCCAAAACACAGAAGTTCAGTGTAACTGGACTTTATAATTTGTAGAAATGCTCTGTAAGGCAGCCGCAGTGAACTGTTCCAGTAGCTGAGTGGACGATGATGCTCTGCTGGTACCAAACTCTCTCTGACTGTGGCACAGTCATATCACCAAGTGTCTGCAGGACTGTCACTGACAGGGAAGTGACAGACATCAGAGCTGTATACCAGTCATAGAAAGTGAAACAGTACAGTATGTAGACCATTTACTTGCAGTGACTTCAGTATTCTGACCCCTTCACTTTATTATGTTATAGATTTAATTCCCCCCAGTCTACACTCATTAATCCATAGTGACAAAGTGAAAACTTGACTTAGAAGGGTGTCTGTGAATTCTTAGTCATCCAGGTGGGTGGTTAATCGACAAGGGTTGAATGGAGGGCAACTGGATTTGGTTGAGATGTACTGTAAATGTATACTGTATGTATACATCAATCAGCCACAACATTAAAACCAGTTACCAGTTTAGTGTTGTGGCTGGTTGGTGTATGTCAGTGGCACTAATCCTCCATATTATATTATTGCCCCAGCCCAGGTCTGTGATGCCTTCTGGTCATGATCCCTTACAGCTCACAAAATGCTTCTACTTTGGTTTCAAGCTGCATCCAATCAAATGTGGCCAACAGATTCAGTAGTTTAGTTGTATAGTAGTAGGCCAGACATTTGAAGATGGTCGCATACAACAAAACAGACTTACTGACAATCATGTACTTGTGTCTTAAATAAGCAATAGTTGGGATTTTTCAACTGCAACAAAAATCCCACCTCACTCCAAACGGCCTCTAGAGATTGATTGGGAAACACTGGACTCGCCACTCTGTAGGTGTTAAGGGAAGAAGTCTGAGGTTGTGTTCAACACTCACTCACTTCATCACTCTGTTGGTTTGTGTCCTATTGTGTTTGAACTGCGGTTTGCTAGTGATATAATATTGATTGGTGTGTGTTTGTGTGTGTGTGTGCGTGACAGGGTCAGGGTGCCATCACAGAGAAGCTTCGGAGCCTCAGTATGCATGACCTGACACAGATAAACCAGCAGGACGACAGAGGAAACCCACTGTACCAGTACAGCTCCCATTCATCCAACCCCGCCATGAGGAGATCTCAGAGCAGTGATGTTGCCGATGGATCAGGTATACACACACACACACACACACACACACACACACACACACACTAATGTGCCTGCATGTGCTTATAAAATATTGGACTTTTTTCATGACTGCTTGTTGAGTCCAGAGAAATATTTTCTTGTTAGTATTGATAGTGCGTCTGATCACTAATTACATGGTTTCAGAGAACACTTTCAAAAACTTGTTTGTCACCTTGGAAGTAGCTTTTGTTTGGAGCTTTCAACCACATTTCACAGTTTTCCTTAATGGATGAAGTTTATTACTGACAACCCATCAAAGCAATAAAAAATGTTGAACTGTACAAAAGCTGGAAATATCTGACCTGAGAACATCGTGCAGGTTGTTCCAGAGTCCTGTGGCACTGAGTCAGGTCACCCCTAGTCTTCAGGCTAGATTTAGGAATGACCAGTAAGCTTGTACTTGTGGATGTGGGGGAGCTCTCAGGCTCCCTTGGTTAGAAGCTCAGTAATTAACACATAAATGCATGTTTTTTTTAAACACAGGGAAACAAAGGTGATTGATTTTCCCATTGCCAGTGGACGAGTTTGCCACGTTCATGCGTCATGTCTAATGTCATGCTGGATAACGGGGTTAGTAAACAGTAGAAAGCAGCATGGAGGCCAGTGACTCTGTTACAGCAGTTGTATTTTATTTTTATATGTATCATTACTTAATAATAATAATAATAATAATAATAATAGTAATACTTTTTGTAATAAATAACTTTTTTGGTGTAGCACCTTTCATACATGAAAATGCAGCTCAAAGTGCTTTACAACAAAGAAATGACATGCACCAAGTACTTCAGTCAGTACTTCGCTGCCTGAATGGAGATGGAGGACTTCATGGCTGCGGAATAAATACCAATTTTACCCTTTTACACTGACGACAAAAGCCAGATGTTAGCAAGTGTTAGTAGGTTTTTTATCCAATTTGAAAGGGGCTAAATAAAAGTGTGTGGAAACCCCAAACATACCTTGAAAACTCACATTCCTTCTTCTCAGAGTCATAACTCGGTCAGGCTCGACTCACAGACATAATGTGACACAACACAACCACAACACGTCAACACAACATCAACTTTTCATTCAGCATTTTATGTTTCTTTGTTGGTCTTTGTTTCCTTCTTTCCCTCCATCATCCATTTCTTGCTTGGTGGGACCTGATACCAGCTAACCAGTTTTATCCTTCACTTACATTTTACCACATGTCCATTAAAGTCTATTTTTAAGTATATAAGACTGAATTTGCAGACATTACAATGAAAGCACTCTGAAGGAGTGAGTGAGTGAGTGAGTGAGTGAGTGAGTGAGTGAGTGAGTGAGTGAGTGAGTGAGTGAGTTGACTTCCCCACAGACAGAGGAGATGAGATGAGGTTCAGTGCGATGCCAGTGGAATGTCAAACACACACACTCTCTGTTCTTTCTGTCTATCTCACACTCATACACATACTCTCTCACACACAGCCAGTCAGTGAGGCATGGAGAGAGAGAGAGAGTAGGGGGTAGGAGTGGAAGACAGATGAGTATAGCAGGAGAGTGGAGATGTAAGGGATGAATTGAGAAGGAGTGAATTGGAAGAAGAGGTGGATGGATTGAAGAAAGGAAGGCTGGTAGACAACATTAGCATACTGAGAGAGGGAAGAGTGCATTATGTATTCAGCTCAGCCAGTCAGCAGAGAGACACAGAGATGAAGGGAAGAGAGATGCTCTCTTTCATACGCTCCTCACTGCTGTGAGAAGTTTTCACATCACATACCCTGCAGTGGTCGTATTGGAGCTCCTCTGTTCTCAGGCAGCAATGGATTTCTACAGGTGATTGTTTGTTTAAACAAACTGTGTGACTCAAAGGATAACTGCTGATATTCTGTATTGTGTCACTGTGTAGAGTAGGGATCTGTGCCATTAGTTGACTGAACAATCAAACATTGCTGCCCTCGCTAGTCAGCAAAAGAATATTAGTCAAGTAAACAATTATTAATATTCTATTAATGTATGGCACTGGCTGCTGCATCTAAGATGTTACGCAGCTGCCTGCCACTAGCTGGAGCTGCAGCCCCTGCAGACAGCAGCCCCCCTCTTCCCGCCCTAGTGCCCAGATGTTGTAGACAAGCAGGGTGGAGAGTGGGACAGGCTACAGCTGGCAGGATTTTAATCTAGAAAATGAAAATAAGGTTGTATGCTGACTGTCAGAATAAACTGGCATACAACCACTTGACTGAAGCAAAGTGTAACCACATCCAGCACAGGCATGGCGGACGTTACTGAACTGCTGCTGAGAATCACGTGTGTGTGTTCACACCGGCTGTGTCTCTGCTGCAGTTCTATCTCTTTACATAGAGTTTGCAGGTTACTAGAATGTTGGATTTCTTTTCATTACAAATTCATTTCTGATTTATTTTTGGTAGAAACCACATACAGCAGCTAAAATGGTTAAAAAATATATTTATATTTTGTCATGTCTGTGTCATGTTTACATTCAGCCTAGACATAGAAACTATAGTGGAAGGTGTCAGGCTGATGTAATTTTGCTGCTATGATGTCAATATGACATCAACAGTTCTTTTCTCAGTCTGTTTCTGCCGGGAGATGCACGCTGCAAGCTGAAAAATAGTTGAGAGGCTGAATCTCTAAACGCAAATCAACACGTTCCTCAGCTGCCATGCCCACGCCATGCATCCAGTGTGTTCCCGGCCTTAGCCTGCGAAGTGAGAGGGCAGCTGGTGCTAGCACAACTAATAAGTGCCGCCAGCTGTAATCCTGTATGCACTGTGCGTACATTTTTTAATGATTGCATTTGTTTTTTTAGGATCTCAAAATAAAAATGGTAGCAACAGGAGATCCTGTCTTATTTTGTGGCTGCATCCACTCACTAACGTTATGAGTCTTGGGCTTTAATGCCCAGTGTTGACACTGCTGATGTGGAGCACTGATGAACATCCATCATGATATTGGAATTGATGCAGAGGCCGTTCTGCAAGAGTTTGATTTAACGTTCAGACGTAGAATGAACTTCAAACAGGCAAGAATACTATTTCATTTTATTGTCTCATGTGTCTTGTAATTGTTTATTGTAGCAGCTTGGTTTGGTCTTGCTGCTGCATATTGTAATTACTTTCTTTAGTAGTTAGTGAAGCAACTGTTCTCATGATGATGATGCGAAATGAGGGAATCTGCTGCTTAATGTTGATTTTACTGCATGTTTCTTGGGGAATATTCAACATATTATGTAAGAGTATATTGTAGGCTGTTATTTAGCTGCTGTTGTTGTTTTTAAGGCCTGTTGGTTGGTCTTTGAAATGCATGTGGTAGGAGGCTAATCCGAGTTTTATTGTGGTGTTTAGTCTTTGCTTTAGCGCTAAAATACAGGAATCATTCTCTCTCTCTCTCACTCCCTCCCTCCCTCGCCTGTTCAATAGGCATATGTGCGTTTTTGGGAAACCCAAAGGTAGTAGACAGGCGGTTCTGGTGCATACTATGAAATATAGTCCTGCTAGCGCCACTACAGCTAATGTTAGCCACATTTGGCAAACCAGTATGACATTGTTTTACTGCAGACTAAATTGTGCTCAGTTTTGTTTTCTGATTTGTTTTCTTGCTTTTAGACTAGTTGAGTTGTCTAAATGTAAATTCCTGTGTCATGACAGGGAAATTAGACCTTTAATTAAATCCCAAGTGCAGAGCCAAACCAACAATGAATATCCTCTGATTCCTCTGAGCCATAGAGCTCCATTGTTCCCTGTTAAAAACACATCAGTGAGCCAGACTGTTGCACTGGCTTATGAACACACATTAGTTTATTTCAACTCAGTCCTACAAACACTGTCCTGCTGCCCCAAATACTCATTACAGTAGCAAATGTAGATCAGTCCACTGCTAAAAATAGTCCCCAACAAATGCACTATTTCCTCCTGTTTGAGTAACACTTCTTAAGCTACGTCCAAACTACTATGTTATCGTTTTAGAATGCATCTCTCTTGCTGTGTTTCCTCCTCCCGTCCACACGACTCCGGTGTTTTCGAGCACAGAAAACAGACTTTTGGAAAGGCTGCGGGCCCCGTTTTAGTTTGAAGACTCTGGGGTTGTGTTGTAGTCTGGACGGGTGAAAACAGAGACGTTTGGAGATGATGATGTAGACACCCACAGTCACTCCTGATTGGCTCTCATCGGCCACGACTACCAGTGTTGAATACAACATGATGATGAATTACAAGTGTTACTGACCGTGTTGTCAGTCTTCATTTTAACACTGAAGGTGTCTTTGCTATTCCTTGTTCAGAGTATTTTTGCAACTAATCAGCTGCAGAGTAGAAAATCTTCTTCCTGTTTACGTCGGCTTGCACGTGCTCAGTGTACATGATTGCTCAGGTATGTACATACAGTACATTAATATGGAAACGTAGCAATGTGAACGTAGTCTAAAAACTACAGTGAGCAGCTGTTTTAGAAAATTACTGAGCCTTTTTAAAAAGTGAAACTATATATTTGTGAGGTGTTTTTAAAGATTTACATTCTCAGTGCTTTTAGAGCTGAGAGCCACAGACAGAGCAGGGAAGGCAGAAAGTGTAGAACACAATGTTGGTTTTAAGGATACACAAATAATGTTGGACCGACATTACACATCGTCATTTAATACACTTGAATCAATCGAGTATTTAACAGGGGTTATTAGATCGCAGATTGAGCATTAATAAGTTCCCAGAGCCCAAAGCGATGTTTCAAAGCTTCTTGTTGCTGTTTTTATCATCAAAACTCTTCTGTCTTCTGCAGCTTAGTTTTATCTGTCATTAAAGGCCACATAAGATGAGATGTGGTGGGATCTCACTGGATT
Organism: Seriola dumerili; assembly: GCF_002260705.1. Classification (NCBI taxonomy): domain Eukaryota; kingdom Metazoa; phylum Chordata; class Actinopteri; order Carangiformes; family Carangidae; genus Seriola; species Seriola dumerili. The sequence continues at coordinate 2,211,240 of NW_019175062.1, forward strand.
TGCTGGTGTAGGAACAATTCAAATTCACAAAACATGAGCAGATTAGCAGAATATATTTTATGACTTTGGAGACCATGTCAGGAACTGTCAAAAGAAAAAAAAAATCACGTACCCCTTACTATATCCTAAAAAATAAAGATACCAAACCTCGTCTCCTTTATGTATGAGGCAGTGCTTTTGCTAGAAGAACTTCCAAATTCCAAAGTCTCTGGCCAGAACTGTTTAATAAAGCCTTCGGCTCCATACGTGACAGGAAATTGGAAAGTTTTACCACAGAATAGGTTGATAGTGGCTGGAATGACTGGTAGAAAATGTTTAATGAGCTTTGTGAAAATGAAACCCTGGAACATTGCTGTAACATGTTGTCCCTGTGCTTCTTTATTTTAGAGTGTGAATGTAGGAGTAAGGCATTGGTGTCCTCCTCAGACAGCACTTGGCAGCTGCAGGCTGGGGACATTCAACAGCCTGGCTTCAAGGCTGTTTAAATAGCAGGACTAAACTCCTTCATGTGTTTGTCCTGTTGTGGCAATTAGCATCCAGCCAACACAAACAGTGTTCAGATGGTGCTTTTGTTCTTGAGTTGGAGTTTGAAGTCTCATCCCACCCTCTTTCCTCTGGGAGGTGAAAGGTGGAAAGATTGTCCAACACTGGAGAATGGGAGGTGTTCTCTTCTCTTACTGACTCCAGATGTGACAACATCAGCAATCATTATTAGAACCAGAGCAAACAGAAAACACTGTGCTTTTCAAATGCAGACTGGGCTTTAATAACACTAGTAGCCGTGGTGTAGTCTTAGATGTCACTCAAATGACACAAGGTGTTGCGTGTTTACATGAAATCCAAGTATTCCATATTTTAATTCCTCCGTGCCGTTGACAACCAGAGCCGGAGGCATATGTTTTCATGTTGTCCGTCCATCCATCCCATTCTCATGGACACGATATCTAAGTGACACCTTGACAGAACTTCTTCAAATTTGGCACAAACATTCACTAGGACTCAAGGATGAACTGATTAGATTTTGGTGGTCAAAGGTCAAGATTGTGGTTACTTCACAAAACACGGTTTTGGCCTTCTGAACGAATCTCTGTAACAAGGGCAGTGACACCTCACAAAACACTTATTAGCCATTCTCACAGCAATTATGACAAAATGTCACACAAATGGTTGATATTCTATATGACTCTGGATAAACAGGGATGTAACCTTTTGTGTTGGTTTATGTATTACCTTTCTAACTGTTGTGTTTCTATGATGAGAGCCGCTCAGGGAAGTAACAGCTGAATATCTGCTGACCTCTGCTGGACCAGCCACTTACACACTCACTTTAAATCAATCCAGCTTTCTACACTGCCCCCCAAAACACAATCAACACAAGCCTGTCGTCAGAGTCTGTAATCATCAGCACAACAAGCATCTGTCAGGTTCATTCACTGCTGCATAGGTGAAAACATCAAATGTGCTGTAAGCAGCTGATTTTAACTGGTTTAACTGTCAGTGTTATAGTATTTATTGTTATTTATTGTGTATGTATTACATTGTTTATTGTTTTTATTTGTTTATTTTTCATGAAATCTTTAAAATGAATCATTTCTGGACATTTATTCTCTTCTCTCTCTGTGCTGCCAACCAGTTCCTGGCCAGCAGGTGCTAGAAGGTGTTTATGTTTTGGACGAGCAATTTATATCAAATCTTCTTAAAAGTAATCTTTTCACCATCAGCTTTAGTGATTGTATGTGAACATAAACATATTCTGTCCCTCCACTCAAATCACCAGTGTTGTGTGTCCTGTGGAAGTTTATATTGTTCACAATCTGTATCCACGTCATAAAAACACTTTGCACTGTCATGCACTTTGCATATTTGGAATTCTGACACATATATATATTTTACTTAAATATAATATGTTGTTTTTTTGTGTTAATAGAAATAGTGCTATATTCACAGTATTTATAACCCTCACATAGACCTGAAACAATAAGTCCATTAATGGATTAGCTTATAAACAGATGATTAACTGAAATAGCAAAAGTCAAAAGTCCACTGGTTTTGCTGCTTTCCTTTGTCGTCTGTACAAGAACTGACTTTCCTAGTCGGACAAAACAAGATATTAGAAGATGCCAATTTAGACTTCAGAAAAATATTTTTATTTTCACTATTATCGGACATTATATGAACCAAAGAGTAAATTCTGAATATAATAGTGGGATTAATTGATAATGAAAATAAGCTAATGATAGTAACTCTAGAGAAACATCAGAAGTATAGAACTGTTTGTTTAGTTGAATTCACTAACTGACTAATGATTAATTTCAGTGGCTTGTAAATGTTTCTCACACTGTAATGGATCTACAGCTACACCACAACAGTTTCATCCTTTTTCTTTCAGCTTGTTAAACTCTCATCACCTATGCTCAGCAATGCAACCAAACATGGTCTCTGAAATATTTACATTGACAGGACAAAAATCAAAAGTGTGTGTTACACTCTTCCTGATGTGTGTGTGTGTGTGTTTGTTTGTGTTTTTTCAGAGTACTATTATGACCAGGATGAGAGGACAGATGAAGAGACTGAGCCGACGTTCTCTGAGGATGAGGCCGTTAGTCAGAAAGGACTGAGACGATCGCAGAGTGTCAAGATCTCACGATCCAGAGTCCGTAAAGACGTGAGTGTCCCGCTCCATACTGTTTGAAAATATCTATTTCGGGTGGTCCGGGAGAAGTCAAAAGAGAGTTTGTACTGTTCTGTGTATTTCTTTTGAAATCATCCATATTGTGCAGAAACTCATGACACATGCTGAGTGTTTTATTTTCATTATTTTGTCACCAGGTTCGTTATGGATCTCTGAAGATTAAAGGCAAGAAGAGACCAGCGCTGAGCTCTGTTAATTATGGAATATGAAAAGACTTCTGCTCATACACACACATACACACGCACACACACACACGCACACACGCACACAGGCGCACACACACACACGCACACGCGTACACGCACGCACGCACAGCAGAGCAGCCAGCTGATTGGTGGATGGTATTGTCTATATTCCAGCTCTTCCTGGTCTGACTGTTTAATCTCTGCTGACATATTTATTACCAATTCATCCAAAAGCAGAGACTCAGAGAGTTTACTCTCAGAGAACTTTGATGTTTGTCTTTGAGACAATGACGTACATAAGGTGTTTTGCATGGACTTGTGTTTGTTTCATCTGTCATTCATGTGTGTAGGTGTGATGTTATATATCTGTGGTCTTTTAGATTTTAGATCCGTTTGTGGTACCACTTTCCAACAAGGCATCCTCTGTGAAGAGGACTGACTAATGACTTAACTATTAATAAAGCCATTAACTAATGCTTTAAAGTGCAGTTATAAGCTATTAATAAGAACAACTTGTAGGTGGCCAGGTTTTGAAAAATCCATTTTAACCTCCTCTAACATGACACTTGCTTTGTATATTTGGCTTTTTCATTTATTAGTGAGTCACCCAATTTTTTCATCAGGTTGTTGAAACATTTCATTCAAAATGTTTCAACAACAACATTTTTAAGTGCAGACCCTATGACCCTTAATTAAAGCTTCATTAATTAAGTTTTTGGCCACTAGGGGGCCGCAGTACAAGCTGTAAACACATGTGGCATGTTGTCACCTCTTGAAGTTGTTATAATGAACATATTAGCAACATTAGCATTCATTAGGAGTTGTTTCTCACTCTTAGCTCACATTACAAATTGATCCATTGTTAATATAAAAATAATGACAAAATCAGCTCATTTGAACGAACACATTCTTCCTCTTACAAATGAAAATTTGAATTCATGAGCAGTAAAACACACCACTGCTCGTTTCAGTGCTCTCAGGGGTTTTACAGCCTGTCGTATTCTGTTATGACCAATCACGTATGGTGACTAATGTTAACAAACTTTAGATGGATATGGCTTGTAACATTATAGAGTCATGTCCCAGACTTGCACTACAGTTAAGCTTTTTACAGAGCGAATTCAAGTAACATTTTATTACTTTTATCACAGTTAAATTAATTGTAGGTGCCCCTTGCAGCCACAGTAGCTGCTGTCAGTCACAATGTACACAGTTTAAAATTTACAGAGCTACCCTTTAATAATGGATATACAAATAACAGTATAATGTGAGACTGTCCACTACCTGCTGAGCAGCAAACAGCAGGTAGACACAGTTAGGGACCAGCTAGTGAACATAGTGGAATACTGAATATTGGACTTCATAAGCCTTAAAACATCCCAGCATTTTTCACAGCAAACATCATAACAAGAAGAAGATATTTTTAACAACCTGGCAACCCAAAAGTTGAGTTTATTATTGGATTATAAATGACCTGCACAGTATTACCATATAATTTAATTACTCATGAAGTAAGCTGTCAGTTTCAGCTTAAAGCCCCTCATGAAGAGGACCTTTTGAAACATGGTGCCAGTTTTGCTTCTGCTGCCTTTTTTTTTTTTTTTTTAATAAGGAAGCTCTGACACTAGTGTTGGAGTCTGTTAACCTCTGTATGGCTCAGTATAGTAACAGACTATTTTTACCTTGGTGGACACATTTAGCTGCAGACATTTGCAACATTCCCTGTCACAGTGGTGACAATATGAGAGCCTGAGTCTCATCGGGATCCCAGCTGTACTAACTTCACCTTTGAACTTTAGGAGAGGAGGAACTGAGCCTACCTCGACTCAACCATTATAAAAACCAGCAGATCAACACGATCCCTTATTGCCATCAGAGGAAGACAGTGGACACCAGGGAAGAGAAAACCAAATGAATGAAACAAAGTCATTCCTCCAGGAACTCCCTCTCACTATTGATGATTATTTCTTATTTTCCTGCTTTTTACTTGTGTATTTTTAGGGTATTTAGGGAATTAACTGTGTGTCCTGATCACATCCCTAGTTGTAAATTTCGAGCTGTTTTTTGTTGTATCAGTGAATATTATCTTTTTGAATTTTATTATTTTTGTAACCACCTGTTTTTGCACATATACCTCCTCCCAAATCTTTTTTTTTTTTTTTTTTTTTTTTATCAGTGCTGTTGTTGCTCGTCATCTCATTTTATAATGTACTTTGCTGTGGGAGGATGCAGCACAGAGTGTGAGCTTTTTAAAGTTTGACTTGTTTTTGTCCTCCAGTGCTGAAGTCAGTGCTACACTGCTGACAGCCTGTAGAAGTTGCTGTGGTATGGAGAGATAGAAGAGTCGGTATATGTTGTTTCTCTGGCAGAAACATTGTCCTTCCAATCCATTGTTGTGCTTCTGATTCAACAGAACGTATGTCCTAAAGTACAATAACTACTATAGACTTATTTTGAAAAATCAAGTGGTGTCTTCCAGGATGACAGGGACTGTCTTGAAAGATAAAGAATGAGGACTGGATTTTTTTGCTTTGAAATCACAGAAGGAAGATATCTCTTCATGGCCAGTTTGAAGAAGAGGAACAATCACAGCGACCAATAAAGCTCAGTGTGCATATGGACATGTGACCATTGTTTACTGCAGGGCTGTCACTTTTTATCTGTCCAAATTCAAACTAGCCGTCTCTAAGCGTATCAGACAGTTTGAAGTAGTTTGCGTTGTGGTCGAGCAGAGGGTGCTCCTCAAATCCACTATCAGCTTGACCTATTACTCCCTACTGACCCGTTAGAAAACTAAATTAATCAATAAAAATGGAGGAGGACACTACAGAACAAAGCTGCACTGATCGGATCAAATCATGACACCAAAGCATCTGAGAAGCAGAGTGTGGAAGTATTTTGGATTCCTCACTGTAGACCAACAAAGATGAGGCTGACTACTACAACAACAACAACAACAACCACAACAACCACCTGCTGCAGCAGCCCAGGTGAAGCACAAACCAGAGGAGCTACACACTCATAACCAGTGGCTTATTGCACTTTATGGGTTGTTTGTATTAATTGAAACAAATTACATGATAGTTTGAATTTCTTCAAACATGAAGTTTTAAAAACATGACAGCCATCATTTTAAGATGGACTTCATAAAATGCAAAACTGGTCTTGAAGTACAACTGCAGGGGCGTTGCATTGCGTTACATACATTCTGTAATCATTTGTGTGGAAGTCTGCACAGTTGTATAAACAGGACAGCACATGTGCAGTGTGTTCCCTTCTGCTTGTGTGGGTGGAGACGGCGCTCGCCACCATCATCAATCATCAAAGCAGGGAATATCTTTGGAAAAACAGTGTCCATCCCTCCAGTAGATTTCATCGCATTTGGAGAATATTTATGCTTTATAGACAGGAAGCTTTAGTTTGGTTTTGTATTGAGGTGCAACAACAGGCCAAACTTGCTCATGTCATGATGTCCATTTGATGCTCATAACTCACTAATGATACCAAAGCTTCATGTACTCACCCAGAGTGTGGCTGAGTTGTTGGGTCTGTGTAGGTAAAATGTCTGGTGTGTGGAATGTTGGGTTTTAAATGCAATAAAATAAAGTCCCTTTAAGGGCAGCAAATGTCTGGCCTGTTATTCTCCATGTCTTAGTAGTGTGCCATGGCTGTTGAGTGTGACCAGAGTTAACCAGTTAGCTCCTGTTAGCCAGAGCAACAACAATGCAAAGGATTTATAATATCTTGAGCTTACCAAGGCTGCTCATTGTACTTACCCAGCAGGCTAACTAGCTAGGCTAACCAGTTAGCTTATATCACAGACACCTGTTGAAACCTTCTACTCTTTTCTCAAACTGAACACAGAACACAAAACTCAAAAACTCAAAGTTTTCAAACTACATCCACAAAACCTTGACTCTTCAATCAGTCACCTCAAACCTATGTGAGCAGGGTGAAGAAAGAGCCTGTGCTGTCGTCCATCTTGAAACGCTACTGCACCTTTCAAGTATAGTAAATTGTAGTAACAGAGGCCACAGCAGCTTGGCCCCCAGGCAGGTCACTGTAGCCATGACAGCATTGTCCCATCAGGAACAACAGTTCATTCAGGAAATTAAAGTATGTCCCTATGTGCTGAAGCGACACATGTCCTGTCAGAGGGAGAAGCTTTTCTTCCTCTTCCTCTTCCTCTTCCTCAGCTGAACTGGAAACAGGTTGGAGTTGAATGGAGTCTGGACCTGTTACACAAAAGGTTCCTGGGGAAAGTTCCTGCGGTTGAAATGCGGCTTAAGTGGGCTACCAGCACTGTCTTATTTTCTACAAACATAAACATAAATGCTATCTGAATAACTTAAAACGTGCTTTAATCCCACAGAAATCCACACAGCTGCAACAGGTGAAGCCCTGTGAGAACAAGGGAGTTTCTTTTCAACTGTGTGATTCACAGTTTGATTGCCAGATGAGCCAATCACATTGCTAATCAAAGTCTTCCATCCAATCCCCTGCTGAGCACTCTGTAATTAGTCACCTGACTTGATGGTCCAGTCATTGCTGAATCTAGATATGGCTGTCGTCTCAGCATCAAGCCTCTCCTGACAATCTCCTGCCAACCGGGCTGAGGACATCTGCAGCAGATACTGGTCCAACTCAAGGAACCTCAATAAACATGTCATGGTTCTAACCCTAAAGTGACTCTTAACAGAAATGCGTTTGGATGTTTTATTTTAGTACTTCAATTTGATCTAGTTTTCCATAATCTACTCTCTGACAAGTAGGGCTAAGTATCCAATCACAACACTATCTGTAGTTTTTTTGGCTTTCTTCTCAAAAAAAGAAAAGAAAAAAAAATCACTTGCCTCTCCGGGCTTGCTTTCACAGATGAAAAAAAAATGATACTGGCATAAAACTTGCATCTGGCTTCTGTGAAAAAAGGACAACCATAGACAGCCCTGCTGATGAGACTTCTATTCTTTAGGAAAACACTGAGCACTTCTAATTTTGGGCATCAAATGTTTTATTCTTCTTATGAATACCAGCATGAAATATGAACTATAAGCCAAAACATAGGTAACACATGGTTACAGCAGGTAAAGGAACCTGAACTGGCCTTCAAACCTCAATATCAGTCATTAACACTCATACAACACATAAAGAACACAGCTCTCAGTGTTCTAACAAAAACCCATCAGTCTTCCACATGATCACTCCAAATGACATAATATCACATGTAATAACACGCACATTGTTAAAGTCATATAAGCAGTCTTCATCTGAAGTGAGAGAGAGCGGGTCCGTGTGTGAGAACACATCCTTCCATTGAGTGCACTTCTAAAACCAGCTCAGCTCACACCTTCACTGTCTCATGCTCAAAATTGTGTTTCAGGCTTTGTGAAATCAAAACTAACATTTTTGTAATGATTCTGCAGATTGTTGCCTCAAAATAAATCAGTATTATACACTAAGTCTGCAGTTTATTAGGAACACCAAGCCAGTCTGATCCATCAGTCCTGTGTTGTTTGTGTTCAAACTGATTCAGACGTGTTGATTCACCTGTGTGATCATTATGGAGGCTGCAGTTTATGCTGCTGTTGAAATGTATTACATTATACAAAGAGGTGTTTCTACCCTCATTGATAGAAATGCTGCTGCTCTTCCTACTGCCCACTTCACACCAACAGACTCAGAGTAGCAGGCAGTCTGCTGCCTTTCCTGAGCCTGAAGCTTGCAGGTGTGTTTAGTGCTAAGCAGATAATTTACATACTGCACTGACTGGACACTGCTAATCTCCTTGACAAATGCATTTCCTGTAGCCACCTTCACAATAACACCAGTGATTCACCAGCAGCAGCAGCAGCAGCAGCAGCGGGAACTCTGATATCTCAGTAAAGGAATCAGTAAACAATGAGGATGATATATTTGTTGTATGTCAAAACAAAGCTTCATCTTCAGTCACCATGTTCTGAGCTTAGGTTTGAGGGGGAGACCATCACAGGTAGGCCCTGATCAGCCCTGCTACCAAGCAGCACCACAAGGCAACAGTTACCACGGTTATCCGCAGCTGTGATGATCATGACTTGGCACAGCAGGTTGTGGTTGGTCTGTGGAAACATGGCATTAGATACCTATTCTGACAAGTGAGCATGTCACAGATCCAGATGTGACCTTCTGTTAGAAACCAGGAAGAACAGCACTGTGAAGAGCTGAGATGATTTCAGAAATGCTTGCTTTCAGTCAGAGTTTATCAGTCTGGATGGATTGAGCAACCATCCTGTCAGACACGAGTCTAAAGAAAACTACTGCTGTCCATCTAAAGATCCAGAGATGCGACTGCCACCAGAGAACAGTTGTCCAAGGCACGGGCTGGGTTTGTTGAGAAGAGTTTTGAAGAGTTGCTGAAGCTGTTTCGGCTACTGTGATGAATGCTAGCCGGCCAGCCGGCAGTTTGAGCTTTCATTGTGTCCTCCGGCCTTAGATTGTAATGCTGCATTCACGTCCTTTGACAATGATCATCAAAATGACTTGACAGTTATTCATATATTTAAATTCAAGAGTCCATGAATGTAGATTAGTGTAAAGATCAGTCATTCTTCATTTAACACATAATGACAAAGTTAAACATTCCACGGCAAATCCAACATCATGGCATTGATAACACAAACATGCAGCAGACGTGTCCTGCCAGAGCTTCAACAGCAAATGATGAGATATTGTGATGAAAACCATTTACTCTGTAAGCTTTAATTAAGAACATTATTTTCTACAGTTGTCCACCTGTCAGCATTAAGGTCAGTCTTACTGCTACCCCTCACAACGCCAACGTAAACCCTCTGTCAGTATTTTATTGTTGGAAATGTGGATCTATCATATTTTGCATAGGTCGTGAACACAGCATAAGTGTCCTGTTTGCAGCCAGTTCTGTATTATTATGCATCATCATTGATCCAGAGAGGAAATACACCTTTGTAAGTGTGAGTCCATGAGTTTTATACAAATGCCTCAGAGTGTGTGACAGCATCTCCATGTTTCAGTCACATGCATTCAAACTGCAAGCAGCACAGTCAACAAGGTGCCAACATCAGCTGTCAACAGCCAATCACATTTTCACAGGACCACACGTGGAATGGATGAGCGATCCATCTGCTGTTCTGTCAATGCTACAGATTGTGTCAGTTCAGTTAAAGCTGCATTCATCAACAGATTTAGAGATTTATCAATGAATAAAATGTCTAAGGTCAGACTTGTAGGAATGAAACTCAGAACTATCACTACCTGCAGGCCTTCACATGCCAAACAGTAAGAAGCTGTTTTCAGAGAAACAGCTGTATAAAGCCACTGTCCTGTTGGTGGAGGCCAAACACAGAGCTAAAGTGAATGGACTGATATTCATAAGATGACCAGACTCCAAATGTATGTCTGCTGGATGTGTAAACTGGCAACTTTAACTTCAACTTCACATGGAGCTACTCAGTCCTCTAGTGGCCCAAAATGGATTAATGCAGCTTTACAAGAACCATAACAGTGTTGTTTGATGTTTCATCCCTGCTGGCCAGCTTCCAACATCTAACAGTGCTTTACATTTCTCTATGTGTTCCTTAGTTTCCATGCAGCCATTTCTCATCATTACCACCATACGGTCTGAAGATGAACTTTGCATAACTTACCTGATATGCCACCACTGCATGGCAAACAAGTGCAAATCAGTATGCCCCTACAACTGCCACATGATACAGTGTATTATGTAACCCAACACATATTATTTTCACTAAATGATTAATTCTTTCAGTTGTAAGTCTCTACAGAACAGGCTGTGTCTGCTTGGAAGAAAAAACATCTAATATAGCGGAGCAGACAGACAAAGCAACTGTGCATTCTATAACTAAAGCATGGAAGTTTAGCAGATAATCAACATACCCCAAGGTTTTATTCCAGAGGTGGAGGCAATTTATATCTGAAATCTGGTTACCTTGAGAGGTCATGACCTCAGCATTGCATTTTTCCAGTTTTTGCCCCAAATTCTCCTTTATAATCATTGACAACATTGATAACTTCTGCAGTGTGTTCTATGGAATAGAGTAGAATTAGAATTAGCGCATGGTCTGGACCACACTTACTCCAGGGGGCTCTGCCCTGTCCCAGAGGTCACATCTGAACTGTCTCCACGTCTGAAAATAAACTTAATGGTTAACAGAAACACTGGAGATAGTTTCATGCTTTAGTCACAAAATGCACAATAACCTTCCAAAAACAAGCTCATCTGCTTCACCAATAAACTCAGCTTTTGGAAAATGGTCAGCAGGTATAGATGATTTACAGTAGATAGGCAAACACATGCATGGTATGTGTTCTCATTGGACAGCATCATAAAAGACATCATCTAAACTGGAACATCCTGTTCCTGTTGCAAACCTTCAAGACTACATTTAGGTGCTCGCAGTGTGAACAAACAGCAACTGTGTGTGTGTGGAGAAATGTGTCTGAATATTGCTGTTGTTGTATAAAACCACCCATCTGCATGAAAATCAGAGAGTGCTTATTCTCTTGTCGGCAGCTGGGTCACTTCAAAGACATAAAAATCACTACACACACAAGTAATCATTAAAGCCTTTAATTTAAATCTGCTCAAAAAAATAAAAAAAGGCAGCAATGTAGTTTTTCCTCAACAACAGCAATATGCTCTGTGACTGAATCATGCTGCACATAATCCTGATGTGTGTGTGGTAGGGTTGGAGCAATGCTGCTGACACTGTAAATAGGTGGTCAAGTTAGTGCTGATCCCCTTTAAGGAGCAGTTCATCCCCAGATTCAACATGTGGTCATTACCCACTCATCCTCATGCAAGCTCAAACAGTGTGGAGTTTGTGTGTCAGTGTAACATGCAGTGAGTGTGATAATGCTGCTTCATCCCAGCATGACAACTGAGGATCCTAGGAACATGTTCTGATAGAGCACCAGAGCGCAGACAGTAACACACACACATGTACTGCTGCTAGTGCAGCTTAGTAAGTGTTCTGAAACCAAATGATTGGAGTACATGATTATCCCCCCAAATTCCTGGAAGAACATTATTTCATAGACCAGACACTAATCATGTCAGACAACTTTAACAAAGGACATTTCATTCTATAGAGTTTCAGGCAAACTTCACGCTGATGTTTCTCATACACAAGCAAAAGGAAACAACAGAATAAAAAAAGTGACTCAAAATCACACATTTGTAATAACACATATTATGAAACATCCACCAATGTAATATAAAGACAAATTAATGCTGTTGCTTATTTAATATTTACTAAATCAAATAGTCAACTAGTAATCATTTTCCACTAATCAATCATTGGCTGGCTAAACTACAGTGACACTAAAGCATACACATCCATGTCTTTATTGTTTTTATCATTCAGATCACACACGCACGTTTGTACTAATGTTTGACTTACGTATAAAATCATTATCATTTAGCTTCAGAACACTTATTTTATGGCTTTTTCCAGACACTCGCAGAATATATGATAAATCTCCATATTTCACATTAAAGTACTCAAACAGTGTTTACATCATTAACTGCATGTCACGTTGTTTGCTCAGTTGTCATAGTCTGAGCTCAGCTGTCATCAAATGACACAAACATGGATGTTGATGTGATAATGCCGAGGAAGATCTGTGAGAATGATTTTGTCAAATTACGTCTTTTAAGGGCAAGGTCACTTTGACACGCCATCTACAAAACATGTTCCTGACAGTTTCAGTTACTCTCCTGAAGGTTTATACAGAGCTCACTGTACGACACACTGACACACAACCTCACTGACATTCACACTGACATTACTTCTGGGTGAACTCTACCTTAGTCTTTAATCTAGATTGTATTAGTGGTGCAGCTGTTATCACTGATTCGACCTCTTCTCTGACTATATGAACCTGACTGATGGTTCCATCACTGGTTAGTTTGTTGCACCTGCCAGAGCAGGACAGGCCGCAGACAGGCAGCGCATGTAGCATCTGATCTCAAAAGCCATACTGGCTGAACCCTTGTGTGTGAGTGTGTGAGTATGAGTGTGAGTGTGAGTGTGAGTGTCAGTGTCAGTGTGAGTGTGTGTGTGTGTGTGTGTGTGTGTGTGTGTGTGTGTGTGTGTGTGTGTGTATGACATCTGTCTTATCACAGTTTATCCCTATCCAGTAGCTCCTGTAGTTCATTCTGGATGTCCTCTGGCAGCTCCAGAGGAGGAAGGTCATCCAGACACAGGTCTTCCTGAGCTGGCATCTCCAGTGGGGGCAGTTGGGGAATTGCAATCTCCTTCCCCTTCCCTGTGCTTTTCTTCTCCTGACCCCCCCCTGTTCCCATAGCACCACCCGCTTGCGGGAGCACCCAGAGCTCTGAACGCTCCACGAAGTCTGCTGCCTCAGCCGCCTCAGAGCGCAGCCGGTTGTTTTCTGAACGCAGTCGCTCGTTCTCAGTCGCCAGGCGCTGGTTTTCATTCATCAGGTGGTCGACCAGGCGCCGCAGGTCCTCGATGGTCGTTTGTTGTTCTTCCAGGCGAGTTTTGTCATCTTTGGTGGTCTTAGATCCAGGGCACGGTGGAGTCAAAGGCTGGCAGCCTCCAGTCTGCCGAGTCTGAAGCTGGTAGAGTAAGGTGTCATACTCTCTCTCCCTCTCTCCTCCACACTCTGCAGCCGAAAGGCCTGGGGAGCCGTGGGGCAGGAGCTGGCCTGTGGCCTGGGTGTGGGTAAGGAGGGCTGGACTGCTGGAAGGCTGCACTGCGCCAGGTCGGGCCTTCGTTGCTTCACGACGAGCTTCTCTCTTCCAGCGCTCTTGGATCAGTCGCTGCTGTTTGATATGACTGTCCCTCTGCAGCTCCATGGACAGACGAGCCTACAGACACACCATCACACATCAACACCAGCCACAGCACTTGCAACATTAACTCCAACACAGACAGAGAAAACTGATACAGAGCTAAAATTACAGAGCTGTCAGTACGAGGCATGGTCTGTACATGTTGCTGTCTCTCTTTAGACCCCTTTAATGGAAGGAGCAATCAGAAGGGGTGTTCCAATCAAGATATCTTGGCCCTGATCCTGATTTATATGAATTATTATGTCTTATCCATAACATATTTATTTACATTGTAAGGATTGGAACTACTCTGCTGAAGGAAGGGTAAAGAGAGGTCCCTCCAGTAGGTGAACATTTTGGGAAATATGCAATAACTTATGATGTTGTTCTGAGATTATATTTATTGGTAAAATCTTAGAAAGTTCAAAACGCAAATATGAAACAAACTAAAAACCCTTTTTTAACCCATCAATCAGTAAATAGTCCTGTGGTGTATTTTGCTTATTCCATAAAAAGCAAGTATGAGAAACTTAGAGTTAAATTGATATCATACATATGGAAATTAGTACATGATCTAATTAAGTTACTTCTAGATATTTTACTGCTTGCTAACTGAAAATAGCAGACAAAACTATGTGTACAAGCCTAAGTAAACAAGCCTCAGTGTACAGGGAAGGTTTTCACCATCAGGTTAACAAATAAAGCATTGACACAATGGATTCACTGGAGAACGGAGGTATACTTCCTTTACCTGGTTCTTAGTGGACACTCAGTGGTCTGCCCAGTAAAAGCTAAGGTTTCTGCATCCCTGACAAATACTGTATACAAATACATGAATAAGACTTTCTACTTTCCTTTTCCACAAATCTGTTTTAAGCAACGTGGACTGAAGTTGAGTTATGAAAACAGATGTTCCAATAAATCAGGACCATCATTTCTTCTACTGCTGCTATATGTTCCCAATGACCTGACTGAAGGCTGTGTTCCAACCAGGCTTTCATATCAGCGACGATAAAAGCATGAATGGTCAACAGAATAGTTGCACTAGTTCAAGGAACTCACTGAACACACACACTTGAGTGACTCACCTGCTCACACTCTGTCTTCTTCATTGCGTCTGTCAAAAGATCTGGGGGAAAAGCAGAGACAGAATTGAGCGACTTCGCAAAGCTGCCAACAAATTTCCCAAAGTTTCATCACCAACACAATTAGAGCCTGCGATTACTTACAAACAGGCAAACAATGAAGGCTCTACCATATATACTTTACACTCACACAATCAATGATACTATGAGACATCAGCTTAATGCACACATTGCAGTCAGAAAGTATTCAGACAGCAAAACACTGTTTGTTGTGTTGGTTCTTTTCTTCACTTCACTTTCCTGAATTCTATTGTTAACTCTGCTGTCTTATCGGAACCCCCTCCTGTCTGTGTGCAGACTAGTCCCCATCCTGGATCTGCAAACTGGAGGAGCTTTATGGAGGAGCTTGTGCAGTTATCATTTGTAAATGGACAGTATAGAAGAGGCGAGAGCACACAGCTGTGTGGTGCTCCTGTGCTGATGGTCAGACTGGTGGAGGTGCACTTTCCCAGTCACAAATGCTGCATCCGGTTTGTCAGGGAGTTAGTGATCCACAGATAGACTGGGTCAGACACAGTTGGCTTGGTGTGGAGAAGCTCTGGCACAACTGTATTAAACACAGGGCTGAGGTCAAAAAACAGGATCCAGGTGCAGGTTCCCCAGCTGTCAAGATGCTGGAGGATGAAGTGCTGTCTGTGGAATCCAGTGTGTTAGCCTGGTATGCAAAATGCATGGGGTCCATGGGTGGGAAAAAATATCGATAAGACAATCTATTGTAAATCTTCCTTATGCGATCCTCTGGCACAACATAGATATGTTTATTAAAACATGAAGGCACGCTAAACGGATTTCCTCACTAATTTGACCTACAAGAGTCACTACTCCATGACTCCTCATGGTGGCGCTTCTCAAATGAATGACCATAAACTTGCAGTGAAGAAGAAGAAACACAGACGCTCAGACAGTGGGAGACAATAAATCACAGAGGTACCGTACTCTTTCAAGTGGAAACTCTGGTACTGATAAAGAAAATGCAACATTATCACTCCACACAGACACTGCCATAACAGGCAGACCAGAGACCCTGTCCTGCACACAAACACACTCATACACTTTAACTACTCAGTGCTGTGTCAACAGCCACGCTCTATTTCTTCCAAAAGAGAGAGCGGGCCATTTATTCTCACAAACCGACACACCTGGACATAAACACACGCAGGCTTCATCATGAGTGGACCGGTCGGC
Source organism: Seriola dumerili (assembly GCF_002260705.1). Classification (NCBI taxonomy): domain Eukaryota; kingdom Metazoa; phylum Chordata; class Actinopteri; order Carangiformes; family Carangidae; genus Seriola; species Seriola dumerili. Next base: position 2,227,278 of record NW_019175062.1, read on the forward strand.
AGTCTGCTGCTAATGAGACTGAATGTAATACACACATAGATTGACACACAAACACTTACACACTGGACATTTTTCTGTCAACTGGAAGGTGACTGAGATAAAGACTGCATGAATACTGATGTGTGATAGAAATATGTCTAGAATTACATAAAATAAGTTGATTATGCTTGTTAAGCACTGAATGTATATCTTTATGTGCTTATCACTTTTGGAAGAGAAAATTTTTGCATTAAAACACTTTAACTGAACTAAGCTGTTCTGCTTTGTGCAGTGAATGTGTGTTAAAGAGGCACTAAAGCTAAGGCTCTATGCACTTTGTTGTACATTGTTTCATCTCAGTATTGTTAAGTGAACAGTGAATAAATACATGATTCCTGCTTTTTAGGGGTTAACAGATAATCATGATGTACCGTAGATGATTGCAATGTATCGAGTGTCGCAGGATCGCTGTAATGTGAAACCATCGTTATCGTGGGCAACGTATCGTGATAGTATTGAATCGTTAGTTACTCTGTGATGTCCAACCCTAATGGGATTAGGATGCCTGTAGTCACTGAGCCCATGCTGTCTGGTCTGGCCAGCCTTTCTGGGTTTTCTGCTTGCTGAACAGTTTTCACTCCTCTTCTATTGTTAGCAGTGGTTGGGTGGTGAGAAGGTGGACTTTGTCAATGGGAGTGTGAACGGGTGGATTGTATGTGGGGAGTGCCAAGTGCTACACTAAGGCTACATCCACACTACTACGTTTTGAAAACGATCTCCGCCCAGACTTACACACCTGAAAATGCATACATACATGAAATCACATACACTGAGCATGTGCAAGCTGGTACAAACAGGAAACATACTGTCTACTCTGCAATTGGTTAGTTACAGTAAATCCTCTGAACGCGGAACAGCAAAGACAGCTGTAACATTAAAATTGGGAATTTAACTGAACAACAGCTGCTAGCAAAGACAACAAGGTCAGTAACACTTGTAATTCATTATCATGTTGTTCACCACTGGTAGTCGAGGCTGATGAGAGCCAATCAGGAGCGACTGCGGGTGTCTACACCATCATCTCCAAACGTCTCTGTTTTCACCCGTCCAGACTACAACACAACCCCAGAGTCTTCAAACTAAAACGGGGCCCGCAGCCTTTCCAAAAGTCTCTGTTTTCTGTGCTCGAAAACACCGGAGTTGTGTGGACGGGAGGAGGAAACGCAGCAAGAGAGATGCATTCTAAAATGAACACGTAGTAGTGTGGATGTAGCCTATGGCAACTGGACTTGCTTGATGTTCTCCAAGTTGCTTCACCTCTCATCTGAAAGACTTATGCAGTTTTAACTGACTGATGGGGAGTCCCAAGCGTTTAACCTGTTGTGGAGCGTTAACACCTTGACAGTCATTGAGGAGAGTCGTTGACCCACCTGGCCATCATGTGAGTGGTTAGGGTCACATGACAGGGTTTTTCCTGCTTAGAGAATTGCGAGCCAGCCACCTCCGTCAAATTTCGTGCCACCTCCGCTTCCCGACAAAATTCTAGTAGGCCTACTTGTTTTCTTGGTACTCTGTGGATTTGACGTTTGTAAGTGCAATTGCGGCTGTACGCCACCACAGCATTGTAGTGGAGCTGTATCGTAATCCGAGCATCAGACAGAGCCATCCGAAATTGCCAAAGAAGAATACGAATTTGCTGGATTTTCTACCTACAGAAGGAGGCGGTGACCTGATTTTGCTGCTATTCAAACAAGTGAATATTATCTCTTTTACACCCAAGCACATTCAGCTTCTTGAAAGGTTTCCCTAAAATAACGTTACATCCCATCGTGTATGGTTTTTTTGCAGAAATGTTTCAAATCACAGATTATTTATAAGAGAGTTTGCGAAGAGTATCGCGAGGACAGGTAAAACAGTGCAGGGTGCAGACATCATTAGTTCTTCTAATATGAAAAAAAAGGTTAATTCATGTTACTGACGAGATACAGTTAATGAGTCAGGACTGAGAGTAGGCCTAGTTCTCAGCCACAAGTGGAAGGTGCCATTGGAGGAGAGGATCAGAGCACGAGAGAGGAGTCAAGGCAAGAGTACCAACTCTTTAGGAGTGTATTAAAGAGCGTATTAGAGAGATAATGATAATGAAAATATAAATTGTTTTTCTCTGGCTAGAATGTGTACATGGCTGTCCTAAAATGGTGGGGGAGTGGATGCAGAATGAGGAGGAGGGGAGTCCAGGTTGACCCTTTGTCCTTTGAAACTACAGTACTATCGTGGATGTACTCATCCAGATCAGTTGATCTGTCTCTCTGAAAACGCCACTGTCAGTGCAGTCCAGTGCTTCATAGACAACATCATAGTCATCGTTTCGTTCACTGTCATAATACTTTCTGGCTGTTTGCACATATATTTGTGATTACTCTATGAAGATGTGTACAGGAATGGGACAGAATAATGAATGAGAATGAGATGGACAGAATCCTGTATTATAATTAGATTTACTCTCAAACATCAGCTCTGTATGTCATAGTTCATTTCATATACTTGTTTTAGGGCAACTATACTCAAAGGTAGGGAGTGTCACAGACAGTGTCAGTGCCATAAAACCTACCTGCTGCTTTTCCGTGGCAGGAGATGGCCTCTTCATACTTTCCAGCCGCTACCAAACGGTCTGCCTTCCTGCACTGCTGATGAGCCTGAAGAGAGGGAGACACGTGGAGGGAACAAAAGGTAATGGAGGAGATGAATAAAAAAATAATGGATACACATAAGTTACAGAGAAGGAGTGCAATGCATTACAAAAATTATAAAATAGGAGTGGAGGGGTTTTCTGGTTTGATATTAAATGTTACAAAAATCAGCAACTATTTTGATATTTGATCAATTATTTAAGCGATTTTTTTTTTTTTTAAGTTATTTTTTGGGCTTTTTTGTGCCTTTAATGGACAGGACAGTAGAGAAACAGGAAATGGGGAGGCAGAGAGAGGGGGAATGACACGCAGGAAAGGGCCGTCCGATGCGGGAGTTGAACCGGGGGCCAGCTGCAGCGAGGACTGTAGCCTCTATATATGGGGCGCCTACGTAACCCATTGCGCTATGCGACGCCCCTATTTAAGCAATTTTAAGAAGCAAAAATAATAAACATTCTAGGGCTCTACAGTGAGAGCATTTTGCTCACATGTGAGGGAAAATTACAGTGTGTGAATGTGGAAGATGATTTGGCCACACCAGTAAGTTCTGAACCGGTTCTCAATTTGTAAGAGCCAGGAGCATTTTATCTGTGCCTGAAGAGACCTGTGAGTGAGATTAGCAGATCGGAAAATAAGATGTTGGTGTCTATGGTGCATGCTCTCCTCTGCTTGGTGTCTGACTGAGGGCAAGGCGTAGGACAGCATGGCGTCGGGTAAGGTGAAATGTACTCAAGTAGACAGCAACTATACTCGTTACTGTATGTGCAATAAAACCTTTGTGAGTAAAAACTAAGCGGTAACCTCCAAGGCTGACAAATTAAGTCAACACTGAAGAACCAGAAGCTGCAGTTCCGCTAATGACCGCTCCAACAGTGAGTCAATCCCTATAGACTCCTATGTTAAAATGTCCAACTTTACAACAGAAATAAACATGTTTCAGCCTGGTACAAAAACAGTTTTGGTCTCTAGAGCTAATTTCCTCCTTCATGACAACTGTATGGGGGGTGGATTTTTATATAAATTTTATTAACACTAGCACCGCCAAGACGGTCTGACAGACCGTTTGGGTTTTTATTATGAAAATAGCTTTGTCTAAGTAAAAACTACAAGTCTCTCAGTCCATGAATTTTCCTAAATATATGTTTTTGGTGTTTTCTGGAGCCTAGAAGGTATTAAAAAGATTTCTGAGCGCCAAAGTGGTCATGTTGACCACTGTGGAATTATAGCAATGTTTCTATTTTGCAGTTTTCATGTGTCTATTATTTTTTCACTGGTTATTGTTTTCATTTAACATTAGATTTTTATATGCAGATCTGGAGAGAAAGCAAGAAAGAGACAGAGACAGAGAAAGAGAGAGAGAGAGAAAGAGAAAGAGAGAGACAGAGACAGAGAGGAAGAAAAAAAGATGCACCAGATTTAGCCTACCAGCAAAAACTGAAAAGAAACAGAAAGAAATAGAGGGAGGGAAAACAAGAAGAATATCTGATGTTCAAGAGGCTTTGTCATGTTCTCAGGACCTGAGCGAGGGGGGGTCTGATGGTTTAGTGATGAGGACAGTCACTGTCAGCTGGCACATCTGTCAGCATATCCGCTCCAGACACAGCCACTTCACAAACTTTATTCTGTGAGCACAAACTAGCTCTTGATTTTATAAATAGTCGGACTATAGGCTACAAACAGTAAGCAACATCTAAAATCACCCTCATTTAGTTATAACGAATAAAGAATTATAATGCAGCTTAATAAATCTCATAAATCTGTCCGGTCCAGTACACAAGCCACACCAGTCTCTGTGAGAGCTTGTAGGCTAGTTGAAGTCACTCCTTGAGTGACAGGTTGGTGAGCGTATGCTTACCACAAACCAGCATGCACTGAAGTCTCAGCTCCACACACGCCCACCTCTTTGACCATTTTTGGATTACCCGGGAGTTCAGCGGAGTCAGGTACTGACAAGATGGCGACGGTGAGCAGCTCACTCTGAGCTTCAAAAGTGCTCTTCAGAAACCTGTGAGTGACGTCACGCAGGCTACGTCCATCTCTATTTACAGTCTATGGTAAAAACCCACTGAGACAAATTAATAACCAATAAACCAGCAAAACTTGCAGAAAAGCATTATTTTGAGCTTTTCCCCATCCACTGTCGGTTATGTGTTAGTGAACTTGTTAGGCTAATAGTAAACTGCTATGAGCAAGCTATAATGAAAGCTGTATGACTGTATGCAGCTTTAATATGTAGCCAAACTCGCCACATATCTTCAAACTCAGCAGGTTCTTGAGCATGTTCTAGCTGGCCTGGTTTATACTTCTGCTAAGGATTGACACAGAGCCTACCTAACTGGCATATGTTGTTGTGAGCATTCATACTTGTGCGCTGGTGTGTCGCTCTGCAATTACACCACCAGAACGCAAAGTGGCGGTGGGATTTCTATGACATCGCGTGTTTATTTCAAACAATGGTGACTGAAACTGTTGAACAGCAGTTATTTTAACTGAAATTATTGCAATGCAGAAGATGTTGGAGGAGACGGTGTGTTTGGAAGGGATCTGTGTGAAAAGTAGTCATTGAACCTACTTACTAATTTCATTAATGTACGATGGCTGTTGCATCTAAGATGTTACGCAGATGCCTTCCACCAGCTGGGGCTGCAGCCCCTACTGGCAGCAGTAGGGGGAAAGTGAGAAGCCATCGCTAACTGCAAAGCTAAAGTACTAGCAGATCTGAATAGCATGTAAACAACCGTGGAATTAGTGAGAAAGTCGCTAAAAAAAGAGAGCTACGAGTATTTGAAGTTTAAATGTACAGCGGGTAGTTTGCTGCTGTGATGAATAGCAACATGAACTTGGTTGAGGTAGAGCAGTAAAAAACACTACCAGTAACAATAACTCCAGCAATCTGAAATGAGACAACATACTTACCACAGCACTATACAATACATTGGTATTTCAGTACATATACACTGTTCCCAGGTGAGAACAGCACTGAAAGCAACCAATAAATTCTTGTCAGATACTTAGCAGCCTGTGCATAAAACTAATATATACTCAGCAAGCAGTTTATTATATTATAGGGACAACTAGCTAAAATGAATGCAGTCTAATATAACAGTCCTGCGATACAAACTTATTCATGAAGGTAACAATATTCAGTTTCTATTAAAATTATTGTAGAGAGGTGTTGAATCATGATTCCTTTGGAGGATGTAGTATATGGTGCTGTTCAGCAGTATTTCATTGTACAATGTTTTCTATTATTATGCCAATGCTCATTGGGTTAACTGAGGTGAACAAAATAATAGGAACACCTGGACACCACAGCAGTTGTCGACAGGCTTTATGTGGCAGTAGTTTTGTGTTGGTACATTGGTTCCAAATATGGGTTATCCGTCTCCTTGGTTACTTATTATGGGTATCAGATGCGGCCTTGGAAAAAACATTAGTCCACCCATAGCTGTTACCATTACTTTTAAATGTCCTCTTTGATTATAATGCTGTATACAAAATTGCTATACAGATCACATATCAGATTCGAGACCTTAACTCAAGGCAATGCCACTAACATTGTCCTTAATTGACAACAACGACGCATTTTACAGCTTAAAAAATATTGAGGTGGAAAAGTGTTTCATTGTTCCCCTGGGTAGTAGAGGTTGCAAACAGTGTGGCCATGACATTTTAAAATAACCTGCTAAAAGAGGGTTATCACCAAACGGCCTTGTGAAGAAATAAACTAGTAACAGAATAATGGAAGCAGACAGTACTTACTCCAACTTCAAAAGTATTTAAGCTCATTCTGTCGAGTACAAAACCAAAATGTACCATGTGTAGCATGTCCAGGCTAGCAGACAACAACACAAATACAGCAAGCAACGGAGCGGTTAGCCGCTAACTTACTGTAGCTTACCTATACAATCCCCTAGCTACAGTAACGTTAGCCTGTTATTGCAACATCGAGACCGAAACTTACGAGGTTGAGCGGGCTGTCTACGACCTCCATGGAGTCGATTCTTCGAAGGTTTACACTACATGAAAGGTATCTCTGTCCTACACGGACTGTCATTCACAATGCGATTAAAAATACTGAAAAAATAGTTGTAAGAAAATTACTGTTAGGGAAGCACAGTCGCCTCCACAGCCAACGCTGCGTCAACACGTCGTGACGTAAAACTGTTCTGGTCAGATGTTTTACTGAGTCAAGCTACCGGAAATAGAAAAGATTTGCCATAAAATTAAAAGCCTTAAAAATAACAGAGTTGAAGAAATCGCAACAATTCAGGAAAAACACTAGTAAAAAACAGGTGTCGGATTTGCCCGTACACATCTATATTTCTTTATATTCATACAAATGTATTTACAAGTTGAGTCTGAACTCTTGCCTGCCATATAACCAGTAAAGCACTAGCCAGGATTTCTGTCTCTGTATTTTAGTCGTGTTTTTATTGCGCCATTATGAGCGGAAATGCTGTGTCAAATGCTGTCTCACTTTACCCACTGTTTTGTTTTCGTTTGGGGCTCAAGAGGAAGTGAATTCAACAAATTGTGTGGTTGGTGGGTTTCAAATCATACACACATATAGATAAATGACTGGATTTTAACTTTATAGCATCTCAACACGTGTCATTAGCCGTTTGCTTGTTTCAGAGCAGACTCTGTAGCTGACGTTAGATGACCTCTCCAGCGGTGATACACACATTTAGAGAGATTTAGCTAACGTCACGGAACCAGGATATTAAACGCAGCACAAGCCAGTAGCGGAAACACTGATGTTGATTAAAAAGAGAGGCCATAGGTGTGTGATAGCTTCCAGCATGGCCTCATTAGTCTTGCTCATGATGGTGCTGTACGGAACCATTGGCACCCAGCAGCAGCAAGGCAGCTTCAGCCTCACACATGACTACCAGCTGCTGGGAAGACCCCTGTACAAACTGGACCTGAGCTGGCCGAGGAACCCAGAGCTCTTCATCGGGGAGGTGTTTGGAGTGGCTCTCGACCAGTTCGCTGGTGTGGTGTATGTGGCACAGAGAGGTGAATACATGCACTACCTTTATTCTAGCAAACATTTATTTTTGCTTTACTCTGTTTATTCAACATGTTTTTGCAAGTTACCACAGAAAAGGTATTTTACAAATTTAGCATATAAATAAAATCAGTTGGAAATGTCCATTAACATTTGTGAGTGTAAATCCAGATGTGAAAATACACTTGCCTGTGTATTCTCATCTGAAAATGTGAGTTGTGAATGTTTACCTCTACTTAATAATGTGTCCTGAGCTTTTCAAATGCATCAATTTAAAATACTTTTTAATGCTGACTAACTCTGACTTACATGGATGCATAAATGTGCACTGAGTGTGTATCTAATTGTTCAAATTAATACAGATTTTTGTAAAAGTTTACATATGTTCATAAATGTTTCCTAACATGTGTGAGTATACTGTATATTCAGATTTAGAAATGTTACAAATTGCTCATGTTTCATGTAACTTCTCGTGTTCCTGCACAGTCTTGAATCTTTCTACAGCTCTTTGTAAATGTTATTTTGTTCACTCATTTGTAGATTTGCAGAAGTAGAATTGTAGCACCAATTGATTTTGAGCCTCATTGTGTCAAGGCAAGATTACAAGAAAGTAGTAATGTAATTCAAATAAGGTGCCATTTATAAAGGATTTGTAAATTTAACTAATGGCTTCATCTATGGTCAACAGATTATTTACTAATACGTTTGGGTTGGCTCATGAAAAAACTTTTTTATGGTATTAATGCTCCTCCAGCATGAGTTGGAGTCAGGGCCCATGTCCACATTGGTGATCTTGAGCACATAAGTGGCCATTAGGCCCATTAACCTTTACAAAGATAAGGCTGGTGTAACTGTATTTTTCTTCTGTTAATATATCCCATGAAAAGACTAAAACCACCAGTGTGTTGTTCATGTGTCTCCCCACACTTGCATATTCTCGTCCTCTGTCTGTGGCTCATAGATCCAAGCCCATTGGTTCCTACTGAAGACATAACTCTTTAAAAACACCTCAAAAATATATATAGTTTATTTTTTTAAAAAGTCTCAGCAATTTCCTAAAAAAGCTGCTCACTGTAGTTTTTAAGAAATGTTACTCATATAGAAGGAAATACTGCATTTGTGGGGGACTATTTTCATTGGTGGATTAATCTACATTTTAAATGAATTGAAATAGATTTATATCCTATAACATGGGTTGCCACAGAGGTGCAATGTTTGCACAAGGCCCAGTAGTATTCCTGACAGACGTCAGTAATCTGGTACTGTGCTGTATGATCCGTTTAAATACATGTCCAACCTGAGTAACTAAAACAAAATGGCAGTGTACGGAATAGGCTGCACAACAGTGTTAATGTGTAGCCTTACAGGACTAACTAGTAATCACATAGCTTGGCTTGTAAGCAATCGCTTCACCATGGACATTCAGAAATGTTCACTTTGTTGAACTCAGTTCTTGTTATATTTCTACTGCCTTTGTCAAAGAAGTTAGCTAAGTTAGGAGAGGTAGGTAGGTCTTCCTTGTTTGTGTATTCCCCTCTTCTAGAGTAAATTGACCAGCTGCTGCACATGCACTCCTGAATAGGGCTGCACCTAACGATTATTTGTTTATCGATTTTTTCAATTAATCTATTATTTTTTTATTACTCGGATAATGTAACAACAAATTTACCCAAAATAAAAAAAAAACAAAAACTTGTCATTTATATTTCGATATTTTACTTCTTTAATACCTTTGGTTTTTTCCTAATAAAATATTATTATTATTTAAAAGTTTCACCAAGTGCTACACATATTTAGAATCAGTAAACCTTAGCTAATAATAAATGTCACTCAATAAAGACTTCAGTACAGTATAATAGGGAGAGGTTAATAGCCCATAAAAAACCTTGAATTTTAACTTATTCTATGGATAACACTGTAAACCATAATAAAGAAGAAAAAATTTCACACAGAAAATTGTACTTATTTGAGTTGTTCTAGAGATGATATGAAGTTTCTATCTTCATCTGTTCATGAGATATGCTGATTCTCTGGAGCAGTATTTACAGGCGTTTTTTTGGCTGGTCCTTCTCTGCTGCACTAAATATGTGACTGTCACATCCTTCTGTCTTTTTTTGTGACTTCAATAAACAACACTGCTCCCATTTAGTCTGAGTATAAAGCCAAGGCAGGCAAGCGTGTAATTTGGAAGCGTATACGCTCCCACAGGCTTAAGAGGGTTAAAATAAGCAAATATGACAAACAAAGTGTGCACTACAGGACATTATTCACCTACAAAAAACAGCCCAGTCTTAACTGGTAATCCGTGTTTTACAGTCCTGTATAAAGTCTCTCCAAAATAAAGCTCTGCTCCAAGTGCTCGAGCATGGCGCCCCAGCCCTACTGTGATATGCCATTTCTAATTTGCAGAGCACCATGTTGTTCGGTCCCTACTTAAAATACTCCCACACTTTAGATGATCGTGGGCGAGGTTATTCAGATGGTCTTAGGCGGAGTCCATGCTCTGACTAGGTGCGGCCATTTTACTTCCTCCTTGTGACGCGTCGCCCCAGCCCTACTCCTGAACCTCTGCCGGACTGCTGAATACTGACGTCACTGTTTGTGTGTGTATAAAGTCCTCTTTGTTTCATACTAGCACGAGTCAGCTGTGTGCATATAGAAAGTGTGAGTTGCAGTGGTTACAGTTAATATTAATGACCCATGTGAAATTTCAGCAGAGGACATGCTTAGAAATGGCTTAGAAAAGTGCCCACTATAAACATTACAACCCAAGTTTGAAGAATAGTATCAATAGTCATGTGGGTTTTTTTTTCTCTTCTGCGGTTTTCTTAAGGATCAAAAAAAGTGACGAGACTTGACTTTGAGCAAGTGAAAATCAAATCAATACAAACTGTACTGTGTGGTGTTTGCTATATGCTTCACTTAGTGTTTGCCTTTTTCTTTGCTTCCAGGAGACAATGTGCCCAAGGTGCTGTTGTTCACCACAGATGGAGATTTCCTCATGCCGTGGAACACAACCACACTGGAGATGCCTCATGGGATATTTTTAGCAGATGCAGCCTCATCAAACCCTACTGTGTGGATCACTGACGTGGGGAATGGCCCGTACGGCCACTGCATCAAACAGTACTCGCCATCTGGGAAGCTCCTTCAGGTAACAGCTTTATCTACAGTAGGATTTTCATTTGGTGCAAGGAATTGTTGGCTGAGGCTCCTGCAGCTTGGCTTGCATTACAAGTATTATATATGATATGTAGAATTGAATCTTTTCTTCTACGTGTCAGGTGCTTGGTACACCAGGGAAGGCAGGCTCTGGGTTGAACCCTTTGCAGTTCGACCAACCAGCTGAGATCTTCGTCCACAGCTCTGGTGAAATGTACATCGTGGACGGTGATGGTGGAATGAACAACCGCCTCATCAAGCTGTCTAAAGAGCAGGAAGTGTTGTGGATACACGGAGAGAAAGGACAAGGCCTGGCTCAGTTCTACATCCCCCACAGCGTGACTGTTGACAATGCCCAAAGGGTGTGGGTGGCCGACAGGGGCAACAAGAGGATCCAGGTCTTTAACTCCATCACTGGGGAATGGCTAGGCACATGGGGGAGCTGCTTTACAGAAGATGCCCCCTACTCAGTACGCCTGACCCCAGACAAGAAGTACTTTGTTGTTGTCCAGCTCAACACCAATCAGATTTCGCTACTGGATGCACCACCAGTGGGTTTAATTGGCCAGTGCAGAGTGGTGAGTGTGATCCAGTTGGCTGATGATGTGAAGCCCCACCTGGTAGACCTTGACCTAAAGACTGGGGCCCTGTATGTGGCTGAGATTGGAGCCCAGCAGGCTCAGAAATTCACCCCCTTCAGTCTGCGTGGCGGTTTCCTGTAGAGCCACACTGGGCTTTAGGGAAGAATGGAACTGGAATGATTAATCAATGATCCAATCATATGCATAACCAATTACTTAAAAACAGACAGAAAATGTTCACATGTATTATTATGTAATTTTGCAATAATGCAATCCAGAAACCCTACAGATAAGGTATCTAAGGTTAAGACAATTTACGTTTTTTTATAATACTAGTTTGCCCAGCCCCAGAAGATGCTTCAAAACGTTATGGATGTTTTGACAGTGCAGACGGTCACTGCCATTTGTCCCCATATGCCCACCGCATACCTGGACTACGATGGGTTTTGTTGTACTTGGGTGGTGTGCACATGTAGAACGCGTGAATAACGAGTGAGTAACAATAGGTAATAAAAATCTATCTAACTTAATGTTAGTAAATTACATCTTCCTTTCTCTCTCTTTGCTCTTTTTTCTCTCTCTCCCTCTCCCTTCCTGTATCCCTCATTTCAAATTAAAAGCCCTTTGCAGAGTTATGTAACTGCAACTTCATGACATTGCTGTGGTGGCAATACTTTGGTGGGCTGTTAAATCAACATAATAATGAAAAGTTTTTGATTAAATGCTTATCCTGAACACATCTTCAAAACATCCACAACAAGTAACAATATATTTCTTTAGTTTTCTTACAATGTCTGCTTGTGGTCAAGAGAGCATGATTATTAGGGAAAGCTGGTGGTCTTGTTTTAACACTAAAAAAAGTCAACAGTGACTTGGAGCATGAGAAAGGATGTTTTTTTTCCATTCTGATTAATTAACTAAAACCTTCATCTTCCCATAGTGTTGTAAAAGCTAATCCCAACCTCACATGGTTATTACAAAAACAGAGCACCCCCTGATTTCACACTGCGGTGCTGTGTTAGGAGAAAATAAAAATATAATAAAAATAAATGAGCAGACCAGACTCTGAATCAGCACACACTCAGTATTAAAGGATCAGGCTCAGAAAAACATGGACTTCAGGACATTGCTACTGTTAACTGAACCATTTCACATTTCAATGAAAAACACATTCAAGTCCCTCAGACAGAGGCTCCGCCGCCTGTTGTCCCAGTCAGTAATCCATCTACTGTATTTGGCAAGACTATTTAGTTTATAAATGTAATTTTTGTCCTCTGACTGAGTGTGTGCTATGGGATAAAGTTAATATTCGTTATTCAATTAAAGTTAATATTCAGTATTCAATACTACCATACAATTCAATGTATCAGTGACTCAAGAAAATGTCACTGGACAAGTATTTATTGTTAAATTCAAATTTAATCCATTAGTTTTAGGAAAATACTTGTGTAAAATTTGAAACAAAAACCACTTCTCATTTTAACATAATTATATGCAGGTAAAAAACTCATATTGTTTGTTGTTCCTAAAAACCAATAGTGATCAATAATTGCTAGTTTAATATGAATATATTGGTGCTGCGCTTTTCATTGTTTCCTGCTGTTTTGTGAAGCTATGTGCCATTTTTGTGATTTTTCTTGACTTTGCACTGCTGGAGAGGACCAGAGCTCTGAAGCACAGCTGTTTCCTTTCTTCACTGCAGACACTTTAAACCCTTTGTGTTGGCTCGGCCTTTAAGGGGGTCCTGTGCAGTTTTTCTTGTAAACAAACAAAAGTAAGTTTAGCATTCAGTTTTTCTTACCAAAATGCATTTAGTATATCCCTGAGATCTAAACTATTCTAAAAGTATTTTGAATCCTGCATTGTTTACATCCATGTTTACTATTAGCAGTCGTCTTCTTGCAGGTACCTTTCTCATTGCTTTACCGCCACCTGTTGATCAGTGGAATAGTGCGACACAATAGGATGTGTCACCTGTGTGCACGCGTGTGTATATCCTCATTGTGTGTGGACGAGATCAGCGAAACAGGGACCTACTCAGAAAAACAGATCCATAATGGTACTGGAGGTGTAAAACTCCACAGGGAACCCCTGAGCCAGATGATGACTGTTTTTAAAGACTTTTTCTATGATAACACGTGTATATATGTGAAAAAGGCTGGAACTGAATTGTTTTGCACATGGTTTAGTCTGAGTTGTCTCTAAATATCATTGAACTTGAGAGCACTTCACAATGCAGTGAATAAATATAGTGTTCTTTCTTAAAAAGGATTTTGCCATTGTATTTGTATAGATTCCTCTCAGTAATCTTGATGTGTCATATGACTGTCTTGCTTTATATTTCCTGTGTTCTCAGAAGTGTATTGTGATAGTTGAGCTGGTTTGTGAGTGACTGTGTGTGATTCATCTGGAGGTTCAGTGAGGTAGGAGGTGATATGTGTGTGGTCACAGTTCAGCACTAACAGAAAACTAACGCTGCTATGTTAAACTCACTGACTTTTGCTTTCAGACTCTGGTTTCTAAATCTAAAGTAAATATCAACAAAGTTAATGTTTCCAATGAAGTAAAACATTTCTCATGTTAAAGGGGCACTCCACCAATTTCACACATCAATTTAGTTCAGGAGTTTTGTCAAATAAAGAAAATAGCTTGGAAAGAATCTTAGCTCTTGTCCTTGAAGGCTAAAAGTTTATAGCAAAGTCTGTGTTACTAACAGGAGGCATGGATGTTGAAAAGATAATGGCAATCGCCAAGCAGGGATGGTCTAACAGAAAGATACTATTGCACAATGGGGATTGTAGGATAGGAGTGTTTTTGGATGAGGATACTTTGGCTGTTTCAGTTATGTCCTTTTAGTTTCCTGTGAGTCCCACAGTTTTGTGCAATACTAAATCACTGGAGTTCTCCACTAATGAGTTAATGATGAATGTGTTAAAAGCGCATTTGTTGAGACCTCTGACCGGGAAACATTTTCTGATTTGAACTATTTGAGATTGTTAATGTTCTTTTTGAACTTTTATGTATGTTATATTATGTTATTATATATATATATATATATTTGTTAATATTTTATTAAGTCAGTGGATCTGGACATTGGTTTTTTTCTGCTAAAATGTGCTTGAAGCATTTTGTAGTTTCGACGTGTCGTTACATAATGTAACTGATGCTTTTACAACCACTTCCTTACAGTTCCAAAACTTGAGCTGAGAATTTTTTTTATTTACTTCTTAATTATCTTAAAAGAGCAGCCTTCAATTACTTGTAATGCATCAATTCAAAACAACCATTTGAATTGTTCAAATTTTTATGCCCTGATATACTGTTAAAAACAGTGTTCTATATTATGCTGACAGTGTTGTATGTAAAACAGCCAGACTGTTTGATTTAAAGTTAATATATATAACTTTTCTGCATTAAAAAGTCTATAAACAACTAGACTGATGTTATATACTGTATTTTTTAAACTTATGTACTTACATTATCCCAAATGTTTCCATCAATTATGAAACCTAGAGAAATCTGTGATTTTAATCAAGGTAACAGTCAGTTTCATCTGGTCGCCTGTCAATGGCATCATATCCCCTTTGCGCTACTTACACTACAACTGGATGAAGGATTTTAGTCATCAGATGTCTGTATCTAAAGTTGGTAGAGAAACAAGCTGGTCTGTTTGTTTGAAGAGGAGAAGACCTCTGTAAAAACCTCCTGACACTGAAGGAATCCTAACTGGGAGAAGCAATGGTGGTGAAGACAACAACTCCCATGATCCTATGCTACTTATGTTAACAAATGTCTTTTTTTGTTGTTTCGATTAAGACTTCCTTTAATAAACCTTCGACTTTTTAAGATAGATAGATAGATACTTTATTTATCCCCTAGGGGAAATTCATGTGCCCATTAGCTCATTGTTGATTATAATAAAAACAGTGAAAAATAAATAAACAATAATAATCTCTGTTCTGCAGCGCAGTGAGATGAGACGTTTGTTGGAGCTGTAGCTGCTTCTCTGTCCTGCCAGAATGTTGTGGAGAGGATGGTTGGTATTGTCTAAGATGGCCTCCATCTTACATTGCATGTGTCTCTCCACAACAGTCCTGAGTGAGTCCAGACTCCTGCCAAGCACAGACCCAGCCTTTTTGACCAGCTTGTCCTGTCTCCTTGTGTTTATGTTGGACATGCTGCTGCCCCAGCAGACTGCAGCATAAAGAAGTTCACTGGCCACCACTGACTGATAAAACATGCAGCATTTCACTGCAGACGTCAAAGGACCTGAGCCTCCTGAGGAAAAAGAGCCAGCTCTGCCCCTTCAGGTAGATGACATCTGTGTTCAGGGACCAGTCCAGTTTACTGTCCAGGTGCACACCTAGGTATTTATAAGTGTGCAACACCTCAATGTCCTTCCCTCGAATGTTGACTGCCTGAAGGGTGTGCCTAGACCTCCAAAAGTCCATGACCATCTCCTTGGTCTTGGAGGTGTTCAGAAGGAGGCAGTTCTTGTCGCTCCATTCAATGAAGGTCATCGCCAGATCCCTGTACTCCTCTTCCTGCCCGTTCCTGATACGCGCCACATTAGCTGTGTCATCTGAGTATTTCTGGATGTGGCAGGACTCAGAGTTGTATTTAAAGTCGGCCGTATACAGGGTGAACAGGAACGGAGCCAGAACAGTCCCCTGTGGAGCCCCAGTGCTGCTCATCACTGTCCCTGAGACACAGTTACCCAGCCTGACATACTGTGGTCGTCTTGTCACGTAATCCACAATGGACGTGAAGCAGGGATCCACCCCCATCCCTTCCAGCTTGTCTTTAAGAATGGGGGTTGGGTGGTGTTAAATGCACTTGAGAAATCAAAGAACATAATCCTCATGTAACTACCTGGCTCATCCAAGTAAGAATGGACCCGTTGGAGCATGTAAAGGACGGCATCATCCACTCCAATATGTTCTTTGTAGGCAAACTGTAGGGGGTCTAGTGCATTTCCAACCTGTGGCCTCAGAAGGTGGAGAAGCACCCGCTCCAGGTCTTTAGTCATTTATCTCAGACGGTCTTCCTACTTTAGGTACCGGAACAACACATGATGTTTTCCACAGGACCGGGACCCTCCCTGTTTGAAGGCTTAAGTTAAAGATCCTCTGGAGAGGCTCAGCCAGCTGGGCTGCACAGTCCTGTAACAGCCTGTTGCCTTTCCAGGACGTAGCCTCTTAAGCTCCGCCCTCACCTCCTCCGCTATGAAGGACAGGAGACTTGACCCCAGTGTGGAGGGAGTTGCAGCTGCAGTGTCAGGTTGTGGAGGAGATGCTGTAGGAGAAGCTGCAGCTGAAGCAGTGGGAGAGAGAACAGATGAAGCTGTGTCAAACCTGCTGTAGAACAGGTTGAACTCGTTGGCCTTGTCCACATCACCTGATGTTGCCTGGCTGTTCTTCTCTTTATAGCCAGTGATGATCCTCCCCTTCCACACCTCTCTGGTGTTGTTGTGCTGCAGCTCCCTCTCTACTTTCTTTTTGTAGTCCACCTGTAAGCGTTGCCATTGTTTGCTATCAAATATCAAATTTTGGTGGAATTTGTGTTGTGCTGGGATCCAGTCGTTCATTGACATCAGCAGACTCCAGTTCTAAACTAACGTTAGGTAGTGTTGCACTAAGGCAACAGAAGGAGGGGGGCCATTGGCCCTTTGGCCCACCTTTACGTCCCTGTCATACATTATTTTTAAGTCATGGATCATTGTATCCCTGTTTTAATCATTCCCATTCACTCTAAGACATCAGGTAAAATAAAGCAGACAAACTATTTATAAATTTTAATCCAATCAGAGATGACATTGTGTAAGAGGAAGACCAACAGCAGATAATATCAGTCTGTTACTGATGAAAACAACTGAAGCAGCATTCTCAGAGACAGGACTGTTTTTTTTTTTTTTACATGTTTTGCAGCTGTTGATTTCCAAACAAGGCAGGGAACCCAGCCTTTGCATTTTGTTTTGATCAAAGTGTGTTTCAATAAAGTGCTGGTGACAGCTCATATGTAGCTTTGACTTACAACTGAGCGTTTAGTCCAAAAAACCAAGATATATATCATGCATCACCTTTCAGCCTAAAAATACAGAGATATGATTTTTGGTCCATATCACCCAGCCATACCCTAAATCTTTTCCATATGGAACCCATACTGGTGGATTTTACAGATAAGCAGTTGCACAGTGGTTAAGAAGCTAGATGAGATCTAGGGCACACCACTAGATGGCGCTCAGTGACAGCACAAATAAATTCAAAAGTGCTCAGTAAAAAACATTTTTATATTTATTAATACATATTATTTATTTGCACTACTTACATTTTTATTTGACAATTTACAGTTGTCAGCGAGTCTATAGTTCGACAGTAAATGAGATGGATCCACAAAGACACAAATATGGGTTTATGGGTCATAAAATAACTTTGAATAAATAATACACTGTGAACTCTACACTAGTAAAACAAGATTCACTTATTTGTTTAGTAGCTAACAAAGAAAGCAAGTGATTTATAAATGTGTTTTTGCTCACAGCAGGGTGTGTAAAAACACACTTTGTAACCAGTTAATTACCTTTTTTAATATAGTACACATTTGAATATTTTTGTGTGTGTGTTAAATTTGTACTTTATATCTTTGAAATTTAATAAATGTGGAATGATGTATTTTATGTTTGTGGTATAATCTTAATTCAATTGCATCCAGTGAATATTTAGGAATTCACACCTACAGCCTGTTTACATTTTGAGGTTAATTCCTAGAACATCAGCCCTGCCCACAAAGAGCGGTGTTTCCAGCTGCCCTCACTGCTCTGCCCTCACCTCTGTCTGACAGGAATTCTGTAGGCGTCAGTGCAAACAGACATATGTGAATTGAGTCATTGCTTATTGAATAAAAGCTAGAACTGGCAAGAGAGAGAGAGAGAGAGAGAGAGAGAGAGAGAGAGAGAGAGAGAGAGAGAGAGAGATCTATAGCAAGCAGCTGCCAGAGAGGCAGAGAGCTATGAGTGAGACGGAGAAGGGTCAGATGAAGAGGGAGATGAAGGGGGTTGGTTTGGTGGAGGTTTGGGTGAATATAATACAACACAAAGCTTAATAACACAGTGGTGTCATTGTGGCAGGGCTGTAGTGGCCTCTCAGCACAAGAACAAGAGCAGTGAAGAGAGCATGGAGAGATGTGGAAGCTCAGACTGTACTCACTGTGCTGA
Source organism: Seriola dumerili (assembly GCF_002260705.1). Lineage (NCBI taxonomy): Eukaryota > Metazoa > Chordata > Actinopteri > Carangiformes > Carangidae > Seriola > Seriola dumerili. Next base: position 2,245,914 of record NW_019175062.1, read on the forward strand.
AGCCTGGGATTATGACCTCTGTCTGCTGACTCCGCTGTAAATTCCCTCAAGAAGCCCCCTACTCATGAGCCTGCCTCTGTACGCCTGGATAGGGAGGCATGGGGATGAGAAATTAAGGGTGCAGATTCATTTTGCTTAGTTTTTACCAACTTTCTCTGCATGTGTTTCTGTCTTGTCTTGTTAAGCACCTGTCCTAACCACACATATATGAGTCTAACTGAGTATAAGTATATAAGTATTAGGGTTAAACAATTCACTGAAATATTACTGAAATCACAATATGGCAAAGTACAATATCCGAATTACAGGAGCTGCATTATATTTTTTATAATTGTTTATTTTTTGATATTTTCTCATAATTGTAGCACTACAACGCTTCATAAATGAAGTGCCAACAAAGACTGTAAAAAGAGGGATGTAGCCTCTGTGATGTCACCCACAGGTTTCTGAAGAGCAGTTTTGAAGCTCAGAGTGGGCCGTTGTGTCGTTGCCATCTTGCCAGTACCTGACTCTGCCAAATCCAAAATTGGGCAAAGAGGTGGGGCGTGTGTGGAGCCGAGACTTTGGTGCATGCTGGTTTGAGGCAAACATAAGCTCAACCAACTGTCACTCAAACAGGCCACGCCCTCAATTGTGCAGAACTTTAAGCCTTGATAAAATTGAAATGAATGAGTTACATACCCCCCCCCCCCCCCGATACAGTTGTCACGAAGGAGAAAATTAGCTAGACACCATTGCTTGTACTAGCTGTAAACATGTTTATTTCTGCTGTAAACTTGGACATTTTAATGTGGGAGTCTATGGGGATTGACTCATTGTTGGAGCCAGACTATAGTGGTCATTAGAGGAGCTGCAGTTTTTGGTACTTCCATGTTGGCTTCATTTTTCAGCCTCAGAGGTTGCTGCTTGGGTGCCACAGAGATGTAAGGGAACATGTTTATTTGGTACAGACTCCCAGCAAAAATCACATCATCATCATTTCCATATATTTTTTTTCAGTGAAAGTGAAACGTAACCTTTTTTTTTCTTTTTTTTTAAGTATATTTTTTGGGGCTTTTTATGCCTTTATGATAGCACAGTAGAGAGAGAGGACAGGAAATGGGGAGTGACATGCAGTAAAGGGCCGTCTGATGCGGGATTCTAACCGGGGCCGACTGCAGCGAGGACTGTAGCCTCTACATATGGGGCGCCTGCTCAACCACTCGACGCCCCGGACCCAGCATTTTTTACCAGCTTGTCCAGTCTCTTTGTGTTCATGTCTGCCCCAGCAGACTGCAGCATAAAAAGTACACTGGCCACCATATTGTTCAGCCCTAATAAGTATAAAACTGCCTGGAACCCAAAATACAAGGAAAATGACAAAAGGCACTACAAGAATGTAGAAAACTTTAGTGACAGTTCAAGGTTGTATGATATGTAAAATTTTTTCAAGGTAGAGCAATGTAAAACAATAAACTGTAAGACAGTCAACAAAAATGACTTGGTGCTGGATGCTGAGATGATATTACTATTATTTGTTCAAATTCATTTTTTTCTCATTTTTGTTTGTTCCATCTGAGAATTGTGTCGTTTTATGTTTTTATGTTTGAGTCATCATATAGATTTTTTTACAGCTAGTAAATGAAAAGAGATCACCATAGGACTAATTTAAAATGCTATTTAATTTTGATTTTTGATTAGTTGTCTCTTCTGCTTGCCCTGAAGCTGCATGACATTTATAAGAGGCTGATTTGCTCTGTGTTAGGCAGTCCAACCAAACATTGTGTCTTCATTCAACAATTCAATTTCAAGTTTTAGGTTCTTCTTTTATCCTCATCAGGTGCACACGTCAGTCAGTCAGTCAGTCCACTGGCTCCCTCAGAGGACTCCTGAAGGCTCAGGTCTGAGAGCACGTGCTCTGTCAGACAGCTTTGAGTTGGGGAGACCTCAGCACGGAGCACGAGCAGGCCAAAGCAGCCTGCCACAAGCTCCCACACAGGACTCCTGAAGTCTCTAGTACGTATTGCGTCTGAGACCCCTCCATCTATAGGGGACAGCCAACGCTGAAAAGTGAGCCGCTTCTCAGACGCATGAAGGCCGAGCCTCAGCCACGAGCTTCAAGCATGCTTGGTGCTGAGACCACCACCGACTCATGGCTATCAATGGGGCCTCGTCCTGAGTTTCCCCCACCAACAGACAGCTGTCAGTGGACAGGAAGTCGTTCCTGCAGCCAGGACCCCAGCGTCCCCCGACCACCAGAACTTCCCATGTCCCCTCTGGGAGTGTGGAATCAGAGTAATGACAGAAACGGCTACTATTTACAATGTCGGTTCAGGAGAACTGGTTACATCACCTGTGATGTCACACGTTGTCAGTGGCTGAGGATTGGTGACTTCACTTGTGACGTCAACCCTTGACTCATGAATTATTTCATTACTAAAATGACATCAAACATTATAATAAAATAAAATATTTAAATTATATTCATTTTCATTATCATTGACTATTGATCAAACATATCTGCAGCAGCAGGAGGAGCTACGGGACACTTCAATAAATGCCAATCACAGCCGTTCCTCTAATCAATAACAGACATTTTAATGAGCCAAGAATTCAGCAGGAAACTTTCCTCCAAATACTGCTCAGCTCACAGACCACGATTTGTTTTGATATCTGATTTAATTAATATTTCTGATTTAATTTGAATTTTTTTTGATTAGATCAGATTTTTTTGGGTTTTCAATTGTTGATTTGGATTTTTATTTCATGCCATTCTGATTCTTTATTAGATTTGATTTCTGAGTAGATGTGATTTTTGATTTGATTTGATTTGATTTGATTTGATTTGATTTGATTTGATTTGATTTGATCTGCCGCCGGATGCGGTGGCACGCACCGGAGGCTGAGGCTGGTGGATCGTTTGAGGTATTTGCTCCTGTCATAATTACTATGACCACTAGATTTCTCCTAGCAACAAAACTGAACTATGGGTCATAATAAGCTGCTGATCAGACCACCTGTGAGCTTGTTTTTTACAGGAGGACAGTCTCGAAATGCATGTAACACTGCCAGATAATGTGAAATAAGATATTTTCTATCTTGAAGATGACTTAAGTAAAAACAACCTAAAACTGTAAGATTTCTAATATGGTGGATATGATTAGGCTACAGCATATGTGTAAAAATCTATTCAAATAAAAAATTGTACCGAATAAAATTTAATCTCAAATCAAAAAGAAGATCAAAAAGAAAAACCACATCTAATTAAAAAACAAATTAAATCAAAAATCTAATCACATCTAATCAAAAATCTAATCAAAAAGGGAAATCTAACAAAAAGCAATCAAATAAAAAAAATCAAAAACTGAAAATCAAATCTGAAATGAAAAAAATAAAAATCTAACCAAAAATTAAAATAAAATAAAAAAAAAGAGAAAAATAAAAACTAAAGAGGATAAAAAAATTAAAAAATCTAATCTAATCTAATCACAAATCAAATCAAATCAAATCAAATCAAAAATCTATTCAAATCAAAACAAAAATCAAATCCAAGCAACAGAATGGGAGGATGCAGAAAGCTAAAACAGAAGGCAGGAAGGTTTAGCTGACGCACTAGTGGCGCTGCAACATCCACTGTGCAGCGTTGATGCAGAAGGAAACTTACCTGCGACCTCATGATTTGAGGTTGTGTGGCAGCCAGTGGCACAGATACAAGGAATGATTTCCACTAAACATTAGAAAATCTAGCTTCTCATTTTCGATACATGTTTGCTGCACAATGCTAATGATAGAAGTGCTACTTTGTTGTGCATGTGTGTGACATTTCAACTCACACTCACAGACTGAATATAAAAAGCTCACACTTTGTAAAAAGCCAAAGGCCTTTTTCAGTGCAGACATTTTGACTTGTCAGAGGAAAACCACAGGTGTTACTAATGACATTAATAATTGCTGTGTTGTATTCCAATGTCAGTAATGTCAGTGTGACAGTGAGACAACATTCACTTAATTATTTACATATCAAAATGTGTAAAAAAAATCAGGTGTGTGGTAGTGTTACAGATGTTGGTCTNGTGTAATTTATTGTACCCTACATATGCACATCTCCATTTTACTTATGCACACCCTCACTTTACATACCTGTACAGCACACACTTGCACTTTAACTGCTCTTTTGCACTTCTGGTTAGATACTAACTGCATTTCGTTGTCTTAGTACGTGTACTCTGTGCAATGACAATAAAGTTGAATCTAATCTAATCTAATCTAATCTTAATTAAGCTCTACTAATTATTTGTTTGTTAATTCAGCTCTACTAATTATTTGTTTGTTAATTCANAAGCCTGTGAGACAGAAGCAACTTCAGGCTCATCTGCCTCACTACTTTATAATCTAATAGCACACACACGCACGCACGCACGCACGCACGCACTAATAACAACAACAACAACAACAACAACAGCAACCTTATCTTAAATGTTTTGATGTGAACAGAGAAACAGAGAAGTGTGCAGGAAGTGGTCTGAGATTTCTTTTCTCTCCATCGGCTTCATTCAGTCATGGAAAGAAAAAGCTGAGTTACTGTGTGTGTGCGTGTGCGTGTGCGTGTGTGTGTGTGTGTTCATTGATGGTCATTGCTCTTGGTGTAGCACCAACACACAGCTCTGCTCTCTGAAGGTTTCCATGGTAATAAGAAGAAACAGAAACAATGATGAAGCTGTTGGAGCGTACAAACACATGCTGTTTGACCGTGTGTGTTGTCCCACTTATTTGTTGATCCGTAGAAAGCGTGTCTGAAGAATGGGTCCCGCTCTATTACTCTTCACTAGCGCGATCCCACTACTGAGCGGCACGTGGGCTTTGACCTGCTCCGTTTCCGACCTGGGCCTGTGCACCAGGACCACCATGTTGATACTGACCTTAGTGCGGACACCCGATCGGCACAGTTCGGAGCTCCTGAGCTCAAACGACCCACCAGCCTCCTGGTGCCTTGCATTACAGGCGCGCGCCACCGCATCCGGCGGCAAATCAAATCAAATAAAAAAATCACATCTAATCATAAATCAAATCTAATAAAAAAATCAAAATGGCATGAAATAAAAATCCAAATCAACAATTGAAAACCAAAAAAAAGTCTGATCTAATCAAAAATGAATTCAAATGAAATCAGAAATATTAATGAAATCAGATATCAAATCAAATCGTGGTCTGTGAGCTGAGCAGGAAAACATCCAGGAAGAAACAACATTCACACATGAACCACAGTAACATTTCTCACACTGACATTCAGTCCACAGATATGACTGTATACTGGAACGTGTGCACACTGCATGCACTGACAGGAACATTAGTGTTTCCTGAAACACAAAGTGACAGACTTGGGATGCTGTATGATAAATGTAGCAGCTGTATTCATATGTGGGCTGAGCGCAGCTAATATTGAACTGTATAATTTTGTCTTTGGAGGAAAGTTTCCTGCTGAATTCTTGGCTCATTAAAATTTCTGTTATTGATTAGAGGAGCGGCTGTGATTGACATTATAAGTGTCCTGCAGCTCCTCCTGCTGCCGCAGCAGCCGTGAGTCGGTGATGCTCTCAGCACCGAGCACGAGCTTGAAACTCGTGGCTTACTGAAGCTCGGCCTTCACGCGTCTGAGAAGCGTTTCAGCGTTGGCTGTCCCCTATAGATGGAGGGGTCTCAGACGCGATGAGGACCAGAGACTTCAGGAGTCCTGTGTGGGAGCTTGCGGCGGGCAGCCCGTCAGGAGCACCCGGACTTTTCCCGGGACATTTCCCGGTGCTCCTAACGGGCTGCTTTGGCCTGCTCGTGCTCAATGCTCAGGTCTCATCGACGCTAAGCTGTCTGACAGAGCACGAGCTCTCACACAGAAGCACACAAACACGCCACGGAGGAAGAACACTTACAGGTCAATAATACAACCATGACTGTGACACCCCCCTTTACAATATCAAACATTTCTAAAACTAGTATGTGACAGGAAGAGGATTAATTGTTTTTAGTGTCACATCAGTTCAGACATTTGCTCTTTAGCTTCATGAAAACATTCTTATCTGAACTTTTTTATTCTTCACTTTCATTTTATGTAGATCCACTTGATAAAGAAAAGGGAGCTTTATTTAAGAGACTTTAGTATTTGTACGATGTGGCTGCTTTATCAAGCTGCAAATCATGAGCTGAGCTTGGGGAGGGGTCTCAGAACTGATCCAGACCAGAGCCTTCAGGAGTCCTCTGAGGGAGCCAGTGGACTGACTGACATGACGTCACCATTCAATAGAAGGTTAAACTATGTTTTCATATGTGTAAAAAATGCACACATGGTAGTTTTTAGTTGCTGGGAAGGTGACATTTAGAGATACAAAATTTTCATCCACCCAACAGGGAGCTGACTTTTCACTTGTGTACTATTCCTTTAAACATAATATAATTTATGATTTATTTAGGTTTTTTTTTTTTTTTTTTTAACAATTTTCATTTGTTAAAGAACATTTAATTTTTGTGTCATGTTTGAATAATAGTTACTAATGCATAGGCTCTTTTTTCTGTCATTGTTCAGTAACATCTGACCATCAGGGGGCGCCACTTGACTTGACTTGATACACTCACTGAGCACTTTCTTAGCAATGTCTACACCTGCTTATTGAAGCCATTATCCAGTCAGCCAATCATGTGGCAGCAGTGCAGTGTATAAAATCCTGCAGATACAGGGCAGGAGCTTCAGTTAATGTTTACATCAAATATCAGAATGTGAAAAAAAAGAGAACTCAGGGACTCTGACTGTGACATGAATGTTGGTATTTAAACGCTGGTTTGAGTGTTTCTCAAACTGCTGATCTCCTCTGAGATTTTCACATACAGCAGTCTCTAGAGTTTTTAGTCAGAATGGAGCTAAAAACAGAAACCATCAGTGAGCAGCAGCTCTGTGTTGATGAGAGAGGTCAGAGGAGAATGGCCATTTGGAGCTGACAGAAAGACTATGGTCACTCAGATAACCATGTCAGTTCAAGAAGTTAACTTAAGTTTTATCAATACACAGCTCATCTCTTGTGAATGTCACTGTCATCCTGCCACTGTATAGAAGCATGTGGCAAACAACATACAGCATAAATAAAAAGAAAAGAGAGGATATATAAGCTGAAAATAACTGGAACTCCTCACACACAAAACTCAAATTAGATCATGAATGAGCTCAATTCAAGTTGAAACAGTTTTCAAAGAGGGATCAGGCAGGTAACTTTTATTTTAAGTATCTTCTCTTTTTTTATTGGCGTGCCTTTCTTTAGGCTTTTTTTAATGGTAATTTTTTGTCAGGTCTTATTACCAACTGGGCATTGTGTCATTTGTGTTTTTTTGTTGTTTCGGCTTAGATGGATCCTACTTTGTTACAGTGGTTTGTTGTCTTTCAGAAGGGCCTGTGTCAGAGTTTAGTTTTAAGATCTTGATTAGTGGTTGCTCATTTGGCGGCCGCATGCTGTATAAAGTTCTGTTTGATTACCACAGCCAAACTCCTCACATGGGCTTCTAGGAAAATAATGAAACTTCATCAACAACTGTGTGCACTGTATGTGATGGAGTGTGACAGGTTACATACAAAATGCATAGAAGGTGGAAGATGAGGGGGGGCAATAGAGGCCCAACAGCAGATCTTTACCCCTCATATGTTAATCTGACCATGGTTATTGTAATATTCTTTGTTTTTCCTTTCTTGTTGAGCTGTGTGTATATGTAAAGGTCATTCATCCAAACCCTTATGTGACTAAAAGTACAAAAGTATTGGCAACAACATAGACTTTAGGTGGCGTATCAAAAGTGAAAGTGCTCTTTATTTCATTATATTTGTGGATCCTTATTACTGATGCATTAATATAAGCAATTTAACATTAATGTTTTTGTTGGTCATGTTTGAGCTAATTTTGCAGTTTATAAAAGTTTAATCTACTTTAAGAATGGAATATATTATCACATGTCTTCTGATCTGAAAAATCACTGTTGCTGTTCAATAAATGCTGTGGAGTAAAAAGTCCAATATTTCCCTGTGAAATTAGTAGTGGAGAAGAAGTAGTATGTTTTTTTTTTCCCTGAAATATACATGGAATTAATAAAAAGTAAAGACACAGTGCATGATTTAAGTCTTTTGATTCAATTCCATGTGCATAGACCTTATTAACTTCTCTTCTTCACCTTAGTGTTCAGGATGTACAGACTGCTTGAACAGAAAGCCACTAGCTTCTGTTTCCCGCTGCCTTCAGACTCGGGGAAAAGAGCATCACCTCCTACATGTCTTCCTGCTGCAGGTACTTCCCTGCTCATTCTGCAGCTGTTGAGGATATGTGTGTCCATACTGTCATTCCCGTTGACTTGCATATAATACAGAGGAATGTGCGTGTAGGAGTGGGCCTATTCTACACACCAGGATGGTCACACCGACACACACTTTCTGCATCCCCGTCCACCTCATACTTTCTCTGTCACACACTTTTCTTCCTTTCTTCACACTCTCACTCTCACACAGCTTTTGTTCCCCTGCAGTCTTCTTGTGTCCCCTTCCTCTATGGTTTCTGCCTTGCTGGCTATTTTGCTGACAGACTGCAGCTGGATGTCAGAGCTAGGATAGAGGTGGGATCCTGAGTGTGTAGGCTGGCCTTTAGAGTCCCTCTGCATGGGGAAAGCCCACACAACACTCCCACACACCTTACCCATACACCCAGGAGGGATTCCAGCCCCCACAAAGGGCACTTCCTTGTTAGATGCATTCATTTGTTAAACGCATCACATTAAGGATTCAACAAGATTGCTTTTACATTTCTTTTTAAGGAAGCAGGGGCATACGAAATGCTGTAATTCTCAGTCTGAAGCTAGTATCAGCTGACATTTGTGCCTGTGTTTAAAGGATACAGTTGGTGATAGTCTGTATTTGTTTCAATGTCAACAAATCCCATGAAAATACCGAGATGGCCTGTGTGTGGCCCTCAGCTTCAAGCCCATATGTTTCTCTGAGGACTCTGAAGTCCTGTCCTCTGCAACATTATGAGAGTTCTACATGTAATAACATAATTTGGGTGGGGGTTGGGAGACTTAGACTCATAACCTCAATATTTCTAAAATCCTAAAGCTATGGTTCCTATTAAAATGGTGAATCTTTCAACAGATCACAAATACAGTATATAATTAAAATTTTAAAAATCCCAAACAGCTGGCCACTGTAGTCTTTAGCAAACATTACTCAAACAAGTGGAAATAGTGCACGGGGGACTGTTTTAAGTAGTGGATTAATAAACATTTGGTGCCCTGATGAGTATTTTTAATCATGGAGGTCTATGGGAAGGGCGGAATAAGATATAGACTGTAGACACACACACACACACACACTAGTGAATATAGATTTGTTGCTGATTTGGCTATTTTGTTGAAATCACCCATATCCCTTAAAATCTCCATGCAGTTAAAATAATAATTACCTGTTTTTGTCAACTGCAATTAAGAGAAGTAAAAGAACAAATTTGGCTTTTTTCGGTTGTTTTTTTTTTTTTTTTTTTTCAGTATTACAGATAGGATGCTGATTGATTGATAAACCCTCTTGACCACAAAGCATAAAGTTTGCTTTCCCATGACTTTACGATCAGTGGTACCTCCATCTCCACACCTCCTCCTCCGTCTTCTCCTCTGCCAGCTGCTGACTGGCTTCCTGCTACACCAGAAAACTACAGACATGGACGTTATTGCTGCCGTGTCGTCATTCCTGTCATGTCCTGTCAAAGAGACAAAGACACTCTGAGATGAATGATACGATGCTGTGTGACAGCCTCTTTCTGTCTACAGATGTGGAGTACCAGCCTTAAGCCAAAACAGGGATTTTAGTCAGTCTAACACATCCACAAACATTAATAGTCAATTAATTTGGGATTAACTGTGACAGGAAAGCCATGGGAAACCTCTGCTCTGCTAAGTCGGCTAAACTCATGAAAGATGCAGAAATATCACCGTAGAGTAGAACCTGGACCAAAATACCAACCAACAAATTGACTCACAAACACAGGTAGATAAGATGGATCTACTGGGTAAAGCCTGGTTAATAGCAGGCCTGGGGGGGTCAGGAGAAAAGAAACAGCAGACGTCTAACACAGTGCACGCATGCACACACACACGCACACGCACGCAAACACACACACACACACACACACACACACACACTAGTGAAATACATGATTATGAAAACCCACAAACCACTGTAGACAAAAAAATAACATCCAAGTTCTTAATTATTTTCTGATGTCAACATATTTTAGTTTTTCCAGAAAGAATAAGAATGAAATAGACTGAAACTTTAAACTCACTTGGAAAAACACAAAAAAATATTTGTTAATATGAATACACCAGTAATTTCAGCAAGTGCTAAAACCTGACCTGACCATGTAGGTTGTTTACCCCCACCCTCAAATACAACCCATAGGACTTTATTAGCAGCAGGAGTACCAGGCCGTCATCATAGTAACAATAGCAACTGCAATAACAATAAGGGACCATTGGAATCAACCAGACAGGTTAGTAGGTCATTTAAAGATTTACTTTTACATTTATCCAACCTCTGGTAACCATGAATATCCCATAGTCCAGCAGCAGTAGAGGTCTCTTGCTCTGGACCGATGTGCAGGTCAGCAGGATGGATTGACAGGCCGCCTCTCAGAGAGGGCAGAGAGAGCAGCTGGGGGCAACAGGACATGTGGAGCTTCAAGCTGGGAGGAGGCATGGTGCAGCAGCACTGACTGTCACCTCAGAGACAGATGGCTCTCTCTGGTCTACTAGCACTCCCAGACATGAGTGCTGCGATGTCAGTGGGAGTACAGTGTGGTGCTGAAGGTGCACTTGTATCACAGTTTGTCACAGCTAAGACACATTTGTTGAAACCTTCAACCCTTCTCTCAGAGCTGTAAACACAAAACCCAGTTTTCAAACTACATTCACAAAACCTCTGACAATGTTTTCATATCATACACACAGACGGTCACAATAAAACACTGCATTCATCAAAAACTGGAAAACACAGTGTTCAGGACAGAAAAACATATTCATTGGTTATAATACAGTAAATACATTTTGAGTTTTCCAAAAAAATTCCAAACTCAGTAGTACAGTTTGAATATTGCATACTGTAAGTTATGCAAGAAATACAGTATTGATGTGCTTTTAGAACTTGCATACAATAAAAATACAGTAATACTGCAGTAAATATTGCAAAAGGCCAAAGGACAAGGACAAAATGAAAAGAACTTTCTACTGGATTACCTGACTCAGAGCTGCAGGATCCAGCTCTGACACTCATTACACTCATTATTCTTAATTGTATTATTATTGTTGTTGTTGTTTTGTGTTGTTGTTTTCTTCTTCTTCTTCTTTATTAATTAACATTAATTATAATTTATGCTATCATTGGTTATTTATTGACATTATTACCCTTATAAGTATCTCTGTTATTTTTGGCAAGACCACAGCAGCAGGGCCAGCCTTATAAATGCGACTGACTGACTGAGTTGCATGATGAAGTCATTAAGTTAGATTGGAGTTCCCCCCATTGGTCGTTGCCCTTTCAAAATGATTTAACACAGTTTCTATTAGTGGGGGTGGTTTAGAGGCTGTTGCTAGATGTCGAGATTTGGCACCTAGCAACAAATCGAGTGTTTTTAGACAAACCTGAGCTAAATGAGGAGAGTCTCCAGTACTGCCCTGTGAGGGAGAGGCGATGATGTCAGTTGTTTACAGCGGTTCCACAACAGTCAACATCCTCATTTACATTGACCACATGTGGTCCAGCCATATACTAGGTCTTGACCCAGTCTTGTTATCATTATAACAACCAGTCAGTGCTTGAATACAACAGTATAGAAAGCTGTTCCTGGTCTCTCTCTCTTCTCTCTCCCCTTCTACATCTCGTTCTCCTCTCTCCCACATTTCCAAAACCGGTCGAGGCAGATGGCTGCCCACCCTGAGTCCGCTTCTGTTGGAGATTTTTCCTCTCCACTGTCAGCAAGTGCTGCTCATGGTGGAACTCTATAATATTGCAAGGTCTTGACCTGACTGTAAAGTGCCCTGTGATAATGGTTGTGTCCTGTCAGTTGACCTCAGGTTGGCAAGTTATTGTGGCAATAAATAATCTATACTAAAATGACCATCACTCCAATTTATGACCCTACTGTGAAATTATTTTTCTACTCAAACACACATTTGAGTGGCATATGCTTTAATATGGGCACATCTAACAGGCTTTTTTGAACAATCATAATTTCTGATTTTTCAAAATACCTGGGCTACTTCACAGTTTTCCACACGCCCCTGGCAGCTGCAGAACTCGACCCTCTATGGGGATAAAAATTGTAGTGATCCCTGTAATGTTACATTAACAGCTTTCTGAGAGATTAGAATGTTTTATTACTATATTATACTACTATATTGATTAAAAATATCCATGTTGATATTGATATTTAGATGTTCTTGTTGTAGCCAAGCAACACAACGATGATGAATGGAGATGAATAGATGTAATGGGGGTGTGTATCGTTCCTTGGCAGAAACACTGTATCAGTTCCTGTCTGTGGTTGAACATTAACAGGCTTTCCATCACAGGCTGCCACTGTGAATGGGAGTGAATGTAGCTCCAGCTCTCTGCTGCATCCTGAGGCCCTGCTGAGGCAGACAGGGGCCTGCCAGTGTCTCATCATTAGAGCTTCAACAGGATCCGCTGTCTTTGTTTGTCTGGACGAGACAAGACAGGGATGACGACATGTCAGCCATAACGGCCTCGTCTGTGGTTTTCTGCTGTAGGAGGACCTCAGTCAGTGGTCGGAAGAGAGGAAGTGCAGAGGAAGTACGGAGATGGACGAGAAGAATTAAACCGAACTTTCAAGCACTTGTCATCAAACAACCTGCTGCCCACAAAGTTGCCTACAGTGGAGGTTTGAACCATACCAGGTTGCTTTTACCCCCTCACAACAAATCACATTTAATCTATAGTGCAGCTTTTTTCTTAAGGATGTTGTTGTTGTTCATTTCTGTTTTTACTTTCATTATCTACTCCATATTATAATTTTACTACAGCTACCTCTGTCTACCCTCTTTTACCTATTATATGACTTTTCATAACATGTCCCTCCCTTTTTAGTGTCATATGTCATACAGTTTAAAAAGCCCTCTGAGACAGAGTTGTGATTTTAAGCTATAAGAATAAAATTGTCTTGCCTCAATAAAAATAAACAAAAATAAACAAAAATAAGTAGCCTAATTTAATTTCCTTGAATATCAGTCTTTTTTGTCATATTTCCATACCACATACATGTAAAATAATAGTAACCAGTGTCTTCCCAAGAAGTGAGAAAACCACATCTAAAAATAATTAAAACAAACCTGCACATAAACAACAATTACTGTTAATACCAGATGTGTATTGAATGAGAAATGACATGGAACAAATTAAGATTATTGAAACACTTATGTCATATTTAAAGAGGTTTGTACAGCATATCATATAAAACCTGTATTTCTTCAGTAGTGTTACTATATACAAGAAAGTCTGTCTACTTTTTTGATAATAAAACTTTTGGGGTGGACATGAAATGAATGAATGATGAATGACATGATGAGGATGGTCTTGTAGTCCGTGTCTCGTCACAGACACACCGAGGTCATCAATCTCTGGATGTCTTTGTTCTTTGGAAGGGACAAGACAGGAGTGACAACACTTCAGCCATAATGGCCTCGTCTGTAGTTTTTTACTCAACTAAGGAAGGAAGGTGCAGGGAAGAGAGGAAGTACAGAGGCGCAACACACATGAGAAGTCATATACACTGCTGGCAACAAAGAGAATGCTGAGCTTGTGAGAGGCTTGTGGGCTCACATGGAAAAACATTTGTCCTATGTTACTGAAGGAACAGTCACACATGTTAAAAGAACTGCTGGTTTATCCTCTGAGTCAGAGGAAAAATGATCAGTTTCACCTCAAAAAGACACCTCTCCACAGCTGTCTGTTCTGCTCTGTCTGTGGACAAAATGGCAAAGGTATTTTTTATTTTATTAGTTCATTTGTCTGGGAAAATGCTTATGGCTAGTGTTTGCCTGGAAGGCTAATTTTCATCTGTTTCATCTGACCACAAGTTAAAATGTCAGTGTTTCCTTAAAGTAATTGTTCTACATTTTGAGATTCTCTTCCAGAGAACATCAATATCAATATCAATATCAATATCAATATCAATATCAATATCCATATCATGTCTCTGTATTAAACACAGCACCGCAGTGGCTGATGTGGTTAGCCTAGCTTAGCATAAAGCCTGGAAGCAGGGGGAAACAGCTAGCCTGACTCTGTCCAAAGTTGAAAAATAAACCTATGTACACTTCTACAGATCACTAACTAGTGGGTGTCTAATTTGTATGTAAACAGACAGGAAAAATTACAGTTTGTTGTTTTAAGGGCAGTTACAAGTCGGAATAATTTATTGGTAAGCAGCAGCAGGTTGTCAAGACCAAAACCAAAACCTGGGCTCACTGACCATATCTGGAAATCTGCGCCATAGCTGGAGATGCAGCACAGAAGCGATTGATGGATGGATAAACTGTTTGTCAAGTGATAGTTACTGCAGCTAACTACCCATGAAGCCTCTTGCTTTGTGTATGGATTAATAAACAAAGGTTGTGTTTATCAGTGGGTGTAAATTTGAGCTTTGGAGTCCTTGTATATCCAGTCTTTATACTAAGCTAGCCTAAGCACGTGCTGACTCCAACCCTGTACTGAAATAAGACTGATATTGATGCTCTCAGAAAGGAAGAGAATTATTTAATTTTTTATACTGTAGGACTTTTCTCTCAACAAGGGCAGTAGAGTATTTATTTGGATGAGATCTCACTTATCTTCTTTAGCTTAGCTCAGTAAAACAAGACACAGGGACAGAAAGGATGAAATAATATGAAGAGAAAACCTCCAGCTTGCTCTATACAATTCCCCCTCTAAACTATACATGCATTCACATCCACAGCAATCATCTAGCACAGTTTGATTTTGTCTTGTGCATTAAGTAAAGTCTCACTGAGCTGCCCTTTAATAGTTGACCTTTTCTGTGGTTTACGCTACCAGATGTAAATGTGTATGACTGAATATAGATCAGAGCAATGGTGAAAAACAAGGATCCTACCCAGGGTAAAATAAAGGCGAGCAAAAGCCCTGCTATAAAGCCCTGAGATATTGATCGCTGATAAGTTATGACCAACGTGTATTGATCCAGCAGGACATGTGTCCACAGCAGTAAGACAAAGACACACACCTCAGCCCTGACTATGAATACTTCAGGACACAACAAAAAAACAATGATGATTTTTTGTCTTGTTTTTTAATCCTAAAACTGCTCACCATCAAAATTCTCTCAAAACTGATTTTTCTAAAAAAAGAAAAATTTCTTTCTAAGAACAAACATAATTTCTGCAATGCATGACCCTTGTAGCAATAAGTTATGGGAGGTGGGTATTGATCTGGCCTGTTTTGTGACCACAGGACATTAAGAGAATGTCACGCTATCCATCTGCATGTGACGATGGCCAACAAGCAAAGACTGAGGAAATGCATTCAGAGACCTCATCTAAATGCCGGGAGTGGAGGCAATCCATCCTGCTCTACATGGCTATTCTGGCATATTTCAGAGATCTGGGCTCAGAGAGACAGGACGACACACAAAAGTCTTACAATAAACACAGACAGAAAATCCACTGTATGTACAAATCTTTTCAAAGAAGCAAGTGCTGCCTCAGAGAGAGTGAATAAGACACAGTCACAGCTTCATGAGACACAGTCAGATATTCAGAAAGATGGAAATACACTGAGATAATTTATCTGGACATCTTCAGTAACTAATGGTTGTGGAGGACACATTAACATATAGTGAAGGTACAGATTGCACCCCCACCCTCCAGTGACTGTCATCATATACCACCAGCACATCATGGTCAGTCCCATCTATTCATACACATTTCATTAAAATACTGCATGTACATGCAACTACTGGTATTATAAAAGTTGAAATCTGAATTTTTTTGCTATGGCAAAATCACAAATCATAAAATCACATCAATTTTGAGAGAAAAATAATCGTTACTCAAAAAGGAGAAATTTATATTTTTTGTATCATCCATTAAGACGGAAAGGTTTTTTAATTTAGGCAATCAAATCATTTCATTTGAATTATATTTGCTATAGTGACGGCGTTCCATAAGCTGACGGTCACACACTGACTGACACCAGCTTTTGCATGTGTTTCCTCCATTATTGTGTAAGTGCCATGTGAGTGCAGCTGTGTGGATACCAAAAGTTCAGATATGTTGGACTTTGCCTGAGTTGAACTGAACTTTGTATGTGCAGACAGTCACTGTTGACCACAGCTTGAAATGAAAGATGAATAAAAATCTAATTATTGAACTGCAAAATAACAAATAGGTTGAATATATTCAACTGAAATATCAGCTTGCGGATGCAGATTCTTGTTTTAACGATATTAAAAAATGTGACTTGCAGATTAAACTTCACTCAGAAAACTTGTGAAGTGACCAGAGGATAGAGAGTCCTCCTGAGATTTCACTTCTACATCACAGAGTTAAAAGTTTCTGTATTACCCCTCAGTGAAATTACAGCCTAAATGTTTCTTTGGATGCAGATTAAAGAATATTATTGGTGGAAAAAAAAGGATGGAGATTGAATAACTGCAATACTAATATAGGAAATGGTTCTAGGAGTTTCTGTACATTCCTTTATTCTGAAGAGAGGAAGAGATCTTTCTATTTTTGGAGCCCATCAACATTATATCACATCATCTGCACAATTCAATATAAGAGTAAACACATCAGCATCAGCTCCGAGGCCTCTCTACAGCAGAAACACAACACACACAAAGACGATCAGCAGAGACAGAGGACTTCTTGATGATTTTCTAATAGGGTTTATTCCTCTTTCCTGTCATTAGTCAAACAGTGACAAATCCATTTGATCTCCGCTGTGTGATGTTATATGAACTTCACTGGGGAAACTCTCTCCTCTTCTGCCCAGATGAGCCTGAAACCTGAACCCTCACACTCCCTTTTTTACTTAATTGAAGCATTGAGAGGCAAATTGAACAATAGCCTGGTGTAATTAAATCTTAGCAATACCCTGTTGTGCTAGTTTAAGCCTGTAATGATGTTTTTGCTGCGCGCCTCTCTCCTGTTCCCCACCAATTAAAACCTGCTAAAGAGCGTAAAGACAGCTGGATCGATTTCTGCTTAATGCCAGTGTTGTGGTTTTCTAGCCGTCCTCCAGTGGCACTGAAATCCAATAAATGGTATAATCATGGTTCCTTAATGACAAGACGCAGGTGGAGGGTGATTTGTTTTGCTTGATTTGGCATGCAGGATAAGATTTACACTAGACAAAAAGTTCAAGTTGCCAATGATGTGATACTAATGTGTGCAGCTTTCAAGATGCAGCAGTTACTTAAAGAACAATAGCAGTAATTTTGACTTTACAGAAGTCAATACGGAATATGTTGACTGAGATTCCTTGATGTTTCAATGTTTCATTTTGAGAGGCGTATGCTGGGTCCGGCTGCAATAATGTGATTGTGGAAGATTGTGTATGGAGCAAGAAGCATGTAGCATGGAAGCCTCTTAAGAAAACCTCATTCAAAAACACACAACGGCAGTATATTGTGTGGTTCACGCTGTATGTTTTGATAAGGACGGACCTTTAGAAAAACAATTTGTTCATGACTTAAATGGCCAACAAACAGGATTCCACCAACTCTGCAGCTGAGGTGGATGGAGGCGCTGCAGCTGATACACACATGTTCATAACAACAGCAGGACAAAGAGTGTTAATGTGTTTTAAATGGCAGAGATTACAGAGAAAAGATCTTAAAGATTAGAAAAGGCTGTTGGTGGTTATCATGGTTTAGAGAGAAACTGCTGCTCATGTGTTGATGGAACATCATGGGAACTGCAGCACTTCCTGTGTGCTAACAAATTAATAGTTTTTTTTAACTTTGTCCAAATCATGAAGAGTATCAGAATCCAGATTTGCATTGAGGTACACAGGTTAGTGTAACAAACTTTGGCTAAATTAATTCAGGGTTACAAACTATACAAACAGGAAACAGCCAGTCTAGAACAAAAAATATACCTGGCCTTTCTGACATTCACATCAGCCTGGTCATCTGATTCTGAGTGTGATGGCAATAAGTGTTCTTTCAGTTTAAAAGTTGTAACCTGCTCTCTTATGAACAAGTTAAATAAGTTAGAGTGAAAGTTAAAGGAGTAGCTGCAGGAGTAAACAGGGGCCATTCCAGAACTGTTCTTTTTTTTTTTTTTTTTTACTGTATTTGCCTTAAATCCAGCTTTACATGTTTGGTATTTGGAAACATTTCAATGTGCAATAGAACAAAAAAATATTAAAATTATTAATTATATTAATTATAAATTCTCTTCTCTTCTCTTCTCTTCTCTTCTCTTCTCTTCTCTTCTCTTCTCTTCTCTTCTCTTCTCTCTCTGTGCTGGTTGTTTAACTAGTGTCTGTACAACTGAATGGCATTCAATTATGAACGCTATTATCAGCCAGGAGGTTAGGGCCCTGTCTAATTCACTCCTACTCTGTTGTCACAACATTAAGACCCCCCAACCCACCTGCTCCTCTTCCGTTATCTAAACTACACACATTGGCCATCTGATAATAATACCTGATAATGATGTCTCCTCTCCCCCAGCCCCCTTCTTCCTACAACTCCTCCCCAGCTAAATGAAAGCAGGGAGTGGATGAGCTTCTCCTACGCTTCTTTAACAGCATTAAAGCGTTGGGGCAGGTACAGTTTCCTATCAGTTTTATCCAGGAGGAAACACGAGACTCACCAGCATCATTAGTGAGCAGACATAATGTAATCACTCATGAACAAGGTGTGTGTGTGTGTGTGTGTGTGTGTGTGTGTGTGTGTGTGTGTGTGTGTGTGTGTGTGTGTGTGTGTGCTAGACAGGGGATTGATACGCCTATATTACATTCATCAGCAGCAGCGGTTATTAAAAGTGAACTTTTCCGACTTTTTCCTTTTTCTGTGTATTTGTGCGTGTGTGTGTGTGTGTGTGTGTGTGTGTGTGTGTGTGTGTGTGTGTGTGTGAGTGTGTGCATGTGTGTGAGTGCGTGTGTGTGCATGTGTGTGCGATTTACATGTTAACTGGTAATTAAAGGTAAACTTGTTTTAAAATGTAGCCATCAAGAGGATTAGAGGTCAAAGGTCATACATTTATCACAGCTGGGTGTCAGATACAGTGTGGGTGGGATGCAGTGGGTGCATTTGTAAATGTCTTTACAACAGGGGAACGAAAGAGGGGCAGAGCAGGAGAGAAAAGTGGAGATGAAAGGAGTAAGAAAAGGTGTGAAAGACAAGAAAAGAAGAGAAAAGTAGGAGAGTAGAGCACAGTAGAAATGAAAGATTGCAAGGAGATGAAGAGAGGAAAGGAAAAGGATAAAAAAGCGGGGAAAGGAAGAGAAGTAGAGGGAAGAGCAGAAAGGAACGGAGCAGAGACAAGCAGCAGAGGAGGAAAATGGAAATGAGGATAGAAAGAAGAGGGGAGCAAGAGAAAGACATGGGAGGAGAAAAATGATGAGCTGAGCAAAGGCAAAAATAGAAGGTGAGATGTGAAGAGGAGAGGGGACAAATGAAAGAAAGAATGAGAAAAAGATGAGGAGAGTAGCAAAATAGAAGAGAAGCAGAGATCAGAGGTGGCAAAGAAATTGAGGAGGAGACAAGCAAAAAGGGGAGGAGGAAAAAGGTGGCGAGGAGATGAGAAATGGAAAGAAGTGGAGAGAAGGAATGGAAAAGGAGGAGAGGTCAGGAGAGGAGGAGAAGTGATGACATTAGAGATGAGAAAAAGAGGGGTGGAGAGGAAAGGAAAAGAGGGAAAGAGAGGGGAAGTGGGATGAGAAGTGGAGAGCCTCTTTATCTGTGACGCATTAGGTCATAATACATAAAACCCTTCCAGTGCACCATTATACTCCACAATACTCCACTGTGTGTGTGTGTGTGTGTGTGTGTGTGTGTGTGTGTCTGTCTGTCTGTGTGTGTGTGTGTGTGTGTGTGTGTATGTGTGTCTGTGTCTATGTCTGTGTCTGTGTGTGTGTCCTGAAGAGGGCTGTTTGCAGTTCGTGGAGCAATTTTGTACTTTGGCTTCTTTGTCCCTGTGGTTGTGCGTCACTGATAACCTCCATTAACTCATCATTGTTTATTTGCATTGAATAGAACATCAAGCCAGGTTTTATCTGCTCACAGGTCTGTGAGAAGCTGACATACGTGTGTGAGGTTGGTAGAGATGTTGACTCACAGTGTTGGTTTAATACAGTCCTGACACCAGCTGATCAGTTGTGTGTATCAGTGGTGTGTATGTTGATGGGCATTATAAATTCCTGTAAAATCCTACATACATTTTGCAGAGACTTTCATTTTCATTTCAAGGTATATGTTAACACTTCCTAATATTCCCCTTTCTATTGTGTTGCTAATATATTTAAGAATAATTAAGAATATTTGTTCATGCAGAACTTGTATTTTGCCATGAAAAGGAAAGTAACAGGAAGTTCATGGATTATTTTATTTTACAACTGTACACCCTGCATTTTACTTTTTGTCACACCACATTGAGGTCTAGTTGGGGTTTTGTCACGTCTCTGTGTTTTGTCTTGTCATTTCCTGTTTTAGTTTGAAAAGTAACTCTCCTCTTGTTTCAGGTCACTTGCCCTTCCTCATGTGTCTCGGTCTGATTGCCCTCGGAGTGTTTTCACTTGTTCCCCTTGCCCAGTGTTTAAATAGTCTGTGTCTCCCTTTGTCTTGTGCCAGTGTGTTTCGTCTACGTGCGTGCACCCCAGCTCTTCGTCACAGCCCTTGTCACAGCGTTCCTCAAGTTTTGTGTTTTTCTTCCTCCAAGTGAGAGTTTTTGAGTTGCAAGTTTATTTCCTAGTTTAGTTTCATAGTTAAAGATTGCATAGCCTTTTGTTTCCTCCGTGTGGAGTGATCTTTTGTTTACTTACCTTTTATAGAATAGAGCCTCCAGTTTGCTGGAGAGTTTTTATTTACAGATAACGTTTAATAGCCCATTGTGTTTTCCTCCTTTAGTGGAGTGATTATTATTTTGATATTTTTCATAGCCTCATGTATAATGAGGGCTAGGTTGATAGCCTATTTATTTCTCCAATTGGAGGCGCTCTGACGAGACAATAAAAACTGTCAATTGAACCCTGAGTCCTTGCCTGGTTGTGACACTTTTGTTGTCTAGGCAGAAATGATCTTTATTTCTTATGTACATCTGTTTATAAAAGAATAATAAAGAGTTGATAATAATTAATTTAAATATATAGTTTGCTGTGTGGTGATCTGCACAAGCCTCTACAAGGCAACTTTATTTGTATAGCACCTCTCAACCACAAGACAAATCAAAGTTCTGCCATAAAACAGCAAAAAGAAAACAAAACAAAAGGAATTAAGACAAGGACATTAAAAAACACAAGTCAATATGAAATAGATTTAAAAAGAATAAAATAAAAATTGAAGGTAGACTAAGGTCTTAATTCCTTTGTCTGATAAAGCAGAGACAGAGACAGTGAAGACAGGAGAAGCATTTTAATGTCAGCACTGAATCAATATGGGGAAAATAATGGCCTAAGAGGAGCAACAGTGGCCATAAATGTTACCCATGTGTCATGGCGTTAGTAATGGAGGATCAATGCAGCGAGAAAGAGACTGGTCCTCAACTGTCCTGTCCTAACATGGCTTGTCCAGCCGTTAACATGCTATATCTTTAGTCAACCCAGTCACACAGTCACCAGCAGCCTTACACACACACACACATGTAGTGTAAGTTATCATAATAAAACAAAGTTTTCACCTTGATCTGTATCTGGCTGCATGTCTCCACTCAGACTTTAATAAAATGTTTCATATATTAATCATTCTTCTTCAGATTTTAGTTTTTAGCTCCATGTTTGTGATTAGTTTTCTTTATCTAGTTGATTTTAATATTCTATTTAGCTTTTTTTTATTTTAGAGTTGTTGAACTCTGCTATATAATTAGAATTTAGATATCATGGATGTTAATTAAAGTAATATTACTTTTGTGTCAGATGAAATGGTTAGTTCATGGTTACATTAATGAAGGTAAAAAAAACTTAATTTGGGAATTAGAGAAATCCGTTGTTGGCGTTGAAGGTAATTTTAAATGTGATGACTTCGCAGAATTACAGCTCACTAAAACTCCGGTAATGTTGATGAAGACAGAGGAAAATCCTGAGCTCGGACTAGACACTGCTCAACAGGTTAGTTTAATGTCAGACACACACTCATAGCTGGAGCTTAAGAATCCACAGAGGGGATTTCCTTTCCCACCCACCACTCTGTGTGTGTGTGTGTGTGTGTGTTTATGAGCATGTGCAGTTGTTTGTGTGGTTTCAGAGGTGCACAGTAAGCATCCACGCATTTCTGTCTTGAAATTGACATTTAGTTTGATGCGAGCGAGTGAATTAAATGTAAACTGGGGGTGGAGAATAAATATGCATGTTTTCAAATCTATATTTGTCTTAAAAGCTAAATAACACAGGACCAACACAGACTTTTGGCCGATCTGTAACACACACAGCAGCGCATGACCTGCACACACTCACACACTGATTAAACCCATATTAAAAACATTCAGCCTGGTCCAAAACTCACTCTAACACATAATCATAATAAATACCCACATTACATTGAACCACTGAATGCAGACTTTGGCTGCTAGTGTAGTGCTACAGCATACCAAATGAATAAAAAACAAATAAATGGTCAGTGCTTTTTCAGGAATTTGTGTTTCAGTCAAATATGTATCATCCTCACTTTGAATTTGAATTTGACAATGAAATTTGAGAAAACTTTTAATCCAAATTGATTTGTCACTGTACAAAATGCTGGCTCATGATAACTGTCTGTTTGGTCTTTTTAAATGCTGGATATTTTTGGTACAAGGTACTGAGCAGTTATTCTGTTCTGACTTACTCTGAATGAGGACTATATGATGATGACTTAGAAAACAGATCTGGAGATAATATATCAGTGATGCATTATGTAATGATCTCTCTCTCAAATTAAATCGAAGGCAACTGGACTTGTATTTGTCTGTGGAAGACGTTTCACCTCTTATCCAAGCAGCTTCATCAGTTCTTATGTATTGGTCTCTCTAGTCCCACTAGTGGGACTAGAGAGACCAATACATAAGAACTGATGAGTTGATTAGTCAATCTGTGGATCACTTATATACTGATCACTTTCTTCATGAGTCATTTTAGGTAAACTCAAAATTAGTAGCTACTCATTAATTACTAATTACTTAAACATTAGTTAGTATTTTACATTAAACATGGTGCTTCATGATGTGAAGTGAATAAGTAGTGCCTCATTACTTTTATAATATCTGACTCTTTTAAAGCATCATCCTACAACATGACAAGTAGCTTACTGAGGAATTCACAAATAGACAACAGGATTCTCAAAATATAAAAATAACCATATTCAGGGGACATATACATGAATATTCGTATCCATAGAGACACCACAGTAGATACTGACCAGCTAATTCATAAGCATATGATGGATATGATTTTACCATCCTATCTTTCATCAATAATACAGTAGATAATCTCTTCATTTATAGGCTACATATTCATTTTTCCAGAGTGCTTTATAATACACCTCTTATTCACCCACTGACACACACACACACTTACACACTGATAGCAATGAAATATGAAAGGTGCTGGTCTGACTATCAGGAACAATTTAGGGTTCATTGTCCAGCCCAAGACACTTCAGTGTATGGACAGGAACCCTGACCCTGTATTAAGTTGGATATGAATTTATTAGTGACCAAAATGTCTTTAAATTTACTCATTTTAGGGCAATAAGTAAGCAAAGGATTCAGGTATTCTCCCCTATCCAAATTTCCCCCCCAAGACTTTGAAACAGTATTTGGACTTTTGTGTGTGTGTGTAATTGAATAGTTATGTGAGTAAATTAAGTATAAGACATCCAAATTATTATTTAAACTTTATAGTAGTGGTCTATGGGGAAATATGAGATTTTAGCTGCTGTATCACAGTTATTAGACCACTCTTAAAACAAGCTAAACACCACTTCAACAAAGTCAGTGGCAAAATGTCTGATCTCAGAGCTGCATTCAACATGGTTGACTACGACATATTATTGGACAGACTGTAAAACTTGGTGGTTCTCTCTGGCATGGTGCTAAACTGGTTTGACTCCTATTAACTGGGACTACTTTGTGTTTCCTGGTACATCCAAGAGTAAAACAATAACTTCAGGTCCTCTGGGCACCATTCTCTGCCTCTTCTGTTCCAACTAGCTTATATTATGGACAACAACATAATATCTCACCAGACAAATAGGGTTTATATAAAGCACCATACTGATTACTATAGTCCCATGCAAGCACTAAGTAGGTGCACTTGTCACAGACCAAACCATTGAATGAATGTGCCCCTCCAGTTAAACAAAGATAAAACTGAAATAATTGTTTTTGGAGCTGAAGAAGAACAAAGTGACTGCTCAGCTCCAGTTGGTCATGTTAAAGACCAGAAGCCAAGAAACCAAACCAGAAATCCTTTTGTAGTCAGTGACTAAGAGTAATAACCACATTCAGACAATTCAGCCAAAAGATCAGAGAAAATAAGCCAGATATATCACCTGTAGCTAATATCACACCAACACTTATAATCTTTAGTGTCTTCATTGAACACAACCATTACAGTGCTGGTGTAAGTAAGTGAACCCTTGGATTTAATAACTGATTGAACCTCCTTTGGCAGCAATGACCTCACAACAGCTCTTCCAGTAGCTTCTGATCAGACCTGCACAATGTTTACAATGAATTCTGGACCATTACGCATTATATAGCTGCTTCAGCTCTAATAGATTCTCAGGATGTCAGGTGTGAGTGGCTCTCTTCAGGTCATTCCACAGCACCTCTACTGGGTTAAGGGCTGGGCTATGACTGGACCTAAGTGGTCAGAGGTGGATTTTCTTTGTCTGAAGTCATTCTTCATTGGATTTACTTTAATGTCCAGGGTCATTGTCCTGCTGCATCAGCAGCTTCTCCTGAGCCTCAGCAAGTGAGCAGACACCCTGACATTAGCTTTTAAGAGACCCTGATAAACACTGGAATTCATTTTCCCCTCAATGATGTGGAACTGTCCAGGTCCAGAGGCAGCAAAGCCCCAAATCATGATGCTCCCTCCTCCCTACTTCACCTTTGGGGTGATGTTTTCATGTTGGTATCCAGAACTCTTTTTACACCATACATAGTGCTGCATATTCTTTACCAAACAATTCAACCTTAGTTTCATCAGTCTAATACATTACGTCAACGCATTTTCCCAGTAGTGTTGTGGAGAGTCAAGCTGCTCTTTGACAGGTCTACAGTGATGTGTTTTTTGGGAAACAGTGGTTTCAATGTCCATGGCAGAGCACTATGCTCCGTGATTTGCGCCTGGCAGACTCCAGAGCTGTTACTCTGAGATTCTTTTGTACCTACACTGTGAATGTTTGAATGATGTTTTCAATATGGACAAGAACAATACAATGCTTTGGGCGTTATTCGTTAAAAGAGATTGTATTTGTTCAGAATTGTAACTCATATGAAGATCTGATCATATTTTAAGACAAACTTCTATATAAATTGAGATACTTCCATATTGTTCACTTACATATTCTTGCCACTTGTCTCAGTTTGAAAAACTTGTCTGTGTTTATGTTCTGTAAGCGCGTCTACTGTAATACTGTCTTTACTTCTGTCTTGTATTAATGCCTTTTATGTCTTATTGCCTTGCCTTTCTTGCCTACAAAATTATAAAATACAAATTGATTAATCTGGATATCAACCTCAAGAGACATGACAGTT
Organism: Seriola dumerili; assembly: GCF_002260705.1. NCBI lineage: Eukaryota > Metazoa > Chordata > Actinopteri > Carangiformes > Carangidae > Seriola > Seriola dumerili. Next base: position 2,271,897 of record NW_019175062.1, read on the forward strand.
AATGGTACTGTGTTGTTACAAATTTGAGCTAATTGGACAGTTTTTGTATCTTCACAACGTGAATATTGATCCATTCTTTCACATATATCATGAAAGTTGTGTTTTAGGGTGGATGTGTGCTCCGGAGCAGATTCTGTTTGATAAAACCCTCCACCAGCTGTTTTCATGACAGATGTCTTATTATCCAAATTTTAGTTTAATATCTTTATACTCATATTTCTAAACATTCATCTTCATAGAGTTGAACCAGAGAATCTGGAGATATGGATTCAATATTTTCTCTGGCATAGTAACGCCCTCCTCCGCTCTCTGTCTCTGTCTGTCTCTGCGCTTGTTTCACAAATGTGATTTATACAAAAAATTAGCATACAATCAGCCTTCATAACATTATCTTTATTTCTTTCATTCATATCTTTTAACTGCACAATGAGCCTGTGAATTTGATTTGTCATCTTATCAACTGTGACTAATCGATTTATGTAAAATCACCCAAAGAAAGAAGTGGTTGAAAAAGCAGCCATGTTGCGATACTGATGGATGGTCCATTTGGGGATCTGACAGTGTGCATTCACTGGGGATCCTGGGAATTTTAACATAGGGTTTGGTTTGGGTTCAAGCTGATTTTGACAAACAATTATTAGGGTTTTAGCTCTAGTGTCGACAAAGGTCACAGTTGAGTTAAGTTTAAGTTTGTTCACCTTCGACCCCCAAGTTTAGCCAATAATTAGTGACTGTCCTCTGCCTGTAGACAGCTTCATATGTATCAAACAGCTTTCACAAAGCATCATGAGGCTCACAGGCTACAGTATGGACTGCATCCACAATCAAGAAGACGTACACCTGTAATGCTGTGATGAGCTGATATGTGCCTAAAACAGAGGTAAAAAAAATCCAGATCTTGTATCATTTCAAATACTTTTTGCCTTGGGCTAAATGTGCAGTCATACTTCAAAACTTCTATCCAACTAAACTGTCCCACTGTCAGACCCAGAAAAGGTTGTGATGCCATTATTCTGATGTGGTGTTAGGGTTAGGGTTATCGCTATCACCAGACATCAACATGAATATTGGACAATTCTTCAAAACCCTGGATTACAATGACGACATTCTTCATATTCTACTATGGTTACATGCCTGGCAGCTACACTATGGCTAAGATTGTATTGATAATCTGTGCTTCAGGTGTGGTTAGGATAACTCATCCAAAGATACTTGTTTACAGGTGTTATGTGTAAGATCTGGCCAGAATTTTTGTTTAAAATGTTCAAAAAATGAACTAACACCATCAATAGTATGTTAAGGAGCCACAGTGATGATGTCAGACCAAGACCACCATCTATTGTATTTCAGAGGTATCTACTGCACAGTGCTGTAATACCACCTAGACACACTAGATGCTGTGAGTCAGAGTGGCGTCTAGTCTGACCTTAGTCCCACGGAGAAGAGCTTCCTCTAGAGTTTGAAGTTAAACTACAGCTCCTGACTAGAAAAAAAAACCTCCTGACTAACATCACAGAAACGCAGAGATGGCTGAAGCGCGTATAAAGCAATCTTTATCTCCGTCCCGAAGGACCACTCTGACAAGAAACCACATTCAAGGGCAAAGAAAAGAAGAAAACACGAGTAAATCCTGGTGTGTCTTCCCACCGCTGGAGACAGCTGAGATGTGGTTTGATGCAGAGCTGCAACTTTTCTTTTAGACTGCTGAGTAAAATTTAATGTGCGTCTGTAGCAAAAAGTATCATTAGTGCAAATGACAAACCGTTCTGACAAATACACATAAATGTATGATTGATGATGTCGACAGATGTTTTAGTGATTTAGTAGAATTTAGCCTGTTGTCCAGATAGATGCGTCAGTAACTTTTTTTTACAAGTAAGACAAAGAGACTGTTTGATCCAGAAGCAGTGGGTTCAGGATCCACTGCCTAATACTGTATTTATTTTAGCATATTCATATCTATCCTTACTGTTTATTATACACACACACAACAGCACTAACATGTTTAAATATAAATAACGTGTATGATATAAACGAATTGTCCTATCACATGTTTGTCTGTATCAGGTCCAGAATTCCAGTCTAGCCCTCCTCAGGGATGGACCAGCACCTGCCTTTTCTTCTGCGTCTGGCCTCATCAACCATCAACAAACACATTATAGTAACACTTTGGAGTATTATCCCTGCACAGAACACATATTGTCTATACTGTGTTCTTTTGCACATCCTACTCAGCAGGAGTTTTTTCAACACTTTTGTACTTATTTTTTTTCATAGTTTTATTTTTTTAATATGAGTGTCTATGTATATCTATCTTTTTGACTTTTTCAGTATTTTACCTTTTTATTGTTATTTCCTGTTTCCTACTCATAATTTGTTTCAGTGCTATCAACAATTTTAACTATCAACAATAAATGCACATATAAATGATAAAAACATGGGAAAACAACAACATGATTAACTTGACAGCAGTGAAGAGGTGAAATGCTGCCCCCTATGGAGGTGGAGCAAGTAGCACTATCTTACACATAATACATTTAAGTTTAGGTAGAGATTATGGTTACAGTTAATAAAAAAGCCAACATTAATTGTCGGTCTGTGACATGATGACACCTCCAGCCTACAGCAGAGATGTGGAATTGTCCAATATGACCATAACATCCAGGGCACTGTGATGGAGCATTCCTGTGATTTGCAGTCTAGTGGTATTGTTGTATAAAACGGTGGTCGATCGCTGCTACAATAATCACTTCCAGACACAGTGGACCCATGTTTTTGTTGAGCAAATTCACAGAGTTGCCCTGGACCACCCCAATACATGAAATGCATTATTGAATGTGTCAGTTGTACAGGCCTCTATTAAAGTGAATGGGAAATTAACTGAATGTGTGATTTCTGCGAGAGTGACTGCATCTTACAAAAGAACTCCACTGATTGAACTGCTACTGCATATGAAGTACAGTAACAGTAGTATAATGTCTTCAGTGTCTCCAGAGGGAACTGTGTGAGGTCTGATAAAGTGATCTCACTTTCAGCGTTGGTGGGTCTGAGGGCTACAATTTTGAAAAGAAAAAAAATCTGGGGGTGAGGAGTTAGAAAGAAGTGAGCTTACCAGACCTCCAGAGTCAGATCCAGCACAGCCTTCAGACTCTAGGCAAAGCACCAGTGATAATGGTAAAGTTGATGATGATGAAGCTTATTTGGCTAGCTTGCTTTTTAGTCACATCAGTCGGGAATGAGGAAGCTAATAGTTACACAGGTGTTAATGAGACATTAATATGATGGCAACTGTTTTTTTGTTTGTTTAGCTGAGAGACTAACCAAAAATCGGATCTTTTTTCAGGGTTTAATGAAACAAAAACTACTAAAATGGTCAATTTTGTCCATGTATTTCTCAACCTGTAGTGTCTAGTACCGGGGCAGATTTAGTGATTGAAGGGCACAAGGCAAACTTTGCTTTATTTTCACCCTTTCTCTTACTGGGAATGTCTCAAAATTTCTCTCTTCAGTAAAACTATTTCACAGTAAAAATACTGTCCACACAGACACAAGGCTTGTATGACGTATGTACTCTATAATTTCATTGCTGTAATGAAGGGTTCAGAGTTTGATAGGTGTTTCTAACCGATAACAACATTAGCATTAGCTGCTACTAGCATAAGTTACCTGAATCTTCGACCAAACTGTTGGCTATAGATAGATAGATAGATAGATAGATATGTGTATGTATTATATGGCTGTTTGTATTTTACTATTTGAGCAGAGGTAACTTCAACATCATAAAAACAGAACATGATCCACCGAGTCCCAAACCAAATGGGCCAATTAACCAATTAAGGTCCCTCATTAGCTAACCTAGCTGTATTAATGGAATTGTTGAGCAAGAAGAGTCAAAGCAATAACATGCTGATAGGATTACACTCGATATTAGGAAGACGAGGGAGAGGCTGGATGTGAATGAATGTGTGCATCAAACTGAGGAGGGTGAGAGTGATCACATTAATAATCTGTGAGAGAGAGAGTATGTGGATGTGATCAGAAGTGCATATGCTGTATATAGAGATTACATTTAAAATTAAATATGGGTTATGGTTTAGTTAGTATCATCCAATTTTACAGTATATGATGATATGATGCAGTTTGATTGAGGAGAGGTCCAGTTGGGTTAAGAGTAGTCTTGCATAGCCACCCATTATCATTCTGCTGTAGAGTAAAAAAATCTGTCTTATTTGTATTTCTCAAACCAACCACAGTTGGGGGGGAGCTGAGCATATGAACGGTTCTGCTGCAAAATAGAGTTGGAGGAAATTGTTTTGGTGGTTATTAGCATATGGGGAGGCCAGTGGCGATCCCAAACTCTGGGGGCCCCAGGTAAATAAAGCCCATCGAGGAAACCCCCAGATCCCCCACCCCACACAGGGGGGTTTTGGGGCAAGAGCAGTGCACTGCGCAGTGTCTTTATGGGAGGTTTATGGGGGTTTATGTTTATCATTGCAAAATATGCCAATTTGAGGGGCCATCAGGAGCCCCTTTTCTCCTTGGGGGCTCCAAACATTTGCGTGGTTTGCCTTTCCTGACATTGGGGGAAGGGAGCCACATTTTAAAACATTGCTATGGAGTAAAGTTTGTAAGCCCTTGGCGGCTCCCTAACAGCTTGGGGCCCCCAACAGTTGCCTGCCTTTCCTGTTCACAAGCTGCACCTCTGGAGGGGCAATCTTTGTCATTAAAATGGCTTATTACCTGCAAAGAAAACATCACAAAAACAGTAAAATATGTTGACCGTGTGATTGCACGATCCAGATCTTCGTCAAAACTTGCCTTTTTTCAGTGTGTAGGCTGCTAGCTCGGAGGTTGTTGTTGTTGTTTCCCATAGTGATGGAGATTTTCAAAACGGTAACAGGAAATAGGAAAAAGCGTGAGGAAAAGGCTGCGTGAGATACATGGCCAGTGGCAGGCTTCTACCTGCAGCAGCTGATGAGTTAGACTAGGTTGGCAGAGAAAGAGAGAGAGCAGGAGGAATGAGACTATAGCACAGATCCACATAAAGATTTACATTATATTACATTACATTTATTATAATAATAATAATAATAATAATAATAATTGTAGCAGTTATTTTAGTTAACACAGAAGCTGTCATAGCAATTTTTAGGAGCAGTTCACAGTTTTCACAAGGACTCAATTTGTGCCATAGAGTTTTTCTCAGAGTCAAACTGAATCAGTTATATCCAGGAACATGCACTGGAGATTGTGAAACTCACTGTGGGGTTGTAAAGATATAAAGTAAATCATGATTCCGCAGCTGCATTTATTTCCCCATTCAAATAGAATAAATAACGACCTCAATAATGAACCCTGAATTGTTCTATTTCTAATTTTAGAAATCATTACATTGCTATTAGAACTGAAACTGAAAATTATTAGTTTTCAAATAAAGTTTCGGTATATGAACCAGCATTTAATGGTTTGGCAGTTTTATTTCACATATTGTCATCTCTTTTGTCTTTAATTACTTGTTCTGTGGTGAATGTGTCATGATGAGAGAAGACAAGTTAAAACACACATACGTTTGATTCTCTCCTCCTCTGTGCTGTTTGCTGATGACAGGACTCCAGACTGCCTGCATGACACTGAGGTCATTTGTCTTCCTGACACCCTCCCCCACACACACACACACACACACACACACACACGCGCGCACATCCACACAAACAGGATGTTATATTTCAAATTAAAGAGCACAGTTGCTCTCACGTTTTAACAAAGTGTGAAATTGTGAGAGTTAAAGTTAATGAGGATGATCAGATATTATAACAGTATCAATGAAGTCATGAAAGTAATGGTGGAGATACATGTTTAATAAAGCCTGAATACCAGTCTTCTATTTACCAGCTTATAAATTTTTATGACTCTAGCTTGATGGACAGCAATGTACATAGAGTAAGTGTGTGTGTGTGTCTGTGTTTGTGTGTGTGTGTGTGTGTTTGCATTAATGTTTATATAGGTCATTTGACTGGTCAGGATCCTAATCACCCAGGCTACTAGAGGAGAAACAGGTCTCATAGGGTTCCAGTGGTTTAATGTATTAATAGTCAGTATAGATTTCTCCACTCACTAAAGAATTAGCTCTGAAATACTGACTGAAAAACACATTACACTGATATGGAAATGGCATCACAGTATGCGCTTTAAATTGATCAAACATTAAGAAGTAATATTTTTTGTGTCAGTGGTCTTTTTTATTTCAGTGTCCAATCAGCAATGAGCAGGATAAATTCAGGAAATTCAGGATAAAATTTGCATATACACATACATATGCAAGCCTATACACACACACACACACGCACACACACACGCACGCACACGCACGCACACACACACACACACACACACACACACACACACACACACACACACACACACACACATACCTGCATGTATAGGGGTGTGTTAGGAAGTAATCCTACACTGATGTGGAAATATGGCAGATGGAAAGAAGAACCAATAAGAAAACAGACATTTTCTGACATTTAATTATGCTACACTTTGACAGAATTCAGAAACACACCTTGAGCAACTAAATTGTCAGAGATAAAACAGAAGGAACTGATGCATCTGTTCAAGTGCAGCAAAGTGGACAGAGATTAAATCTTTGCGGTGGAACAGAAACGTATAGGTTGATCCATTGTTGTTGTTAAGGGAGACCACATGTGATCTCCAATAGAAGACCAAAATCAGCACATATATCTGTATGACCTCGTTAAAAGTCATTAGATTTAATACAACACATACATTTTTCACATGTGGTCAGATTGACCTGATTGAACCATACAAATGTGTGCTAGACTTTAAGAACCTAATTTTAATTGAACCCGTATATCGTTTGGGGTCATTATCAGTTGCGAAACAACAACAGCAGTAACAACAACACAGAAGACAAGTGAAGACATAAGGCTGATGTGAGACATTAATTACTGCTGCTGCAGTGGTTAATTATTTGACGGACAGCAACTTATTGATGAGAGAACCTCCACATATGATTAATGTACTAACAGACTAATGGATAAACTTGCAGCATGCTTGTGCAGGCACACACAACACAACAGACACACACAGAGGAGACGTTAGCTGGACCTAGCTCTCATACCGTAGTGTGACTGCTTGTGGTAAATTAAAGAGCGATTAGTTGAGGTCATTTGTTAGCCTGTTTGACACCTGACCAGGTCCTGGGAGGTTCTGGAAGATGAATGGAGTGCTCCACAAGTATGAAGTCCACAGGTGAAGATTAACTGGCTTTAATGATGCCATTTGCTTAATGTCTTGGCCATTTTCTTTCGGTCTCTATCTGTCTTCTCTCTTTTATCTTGAAACAAGGTAAACTGTGATTAAATGTTTGTAAGACATTCTGAAAGCTGATGGTTTCTACTTTCTAGTATTGCGTCACTTGCAGCTATTCATGCCACAACAAAAGCAAACATTTAGAAATTCCATCAAAAATAATCTAGTCAAAAATATGTTGATGGAAAGAGTGACTTATCTTTTTCTAATGGAGTTGATACAGGTCAGTGTTAGTTAGTTTTCCAGTTAGTTTAAATTGCAAATAGCAACATGAAATCGCTAATTCCAACCATCTGCACATGGATCTGTGGTATGGGATGAGATCCTGATGTCATTAGCCTACATGCATTTTATGGATTGAAATAAACTCACAGTGTCTTGTAATGCACTTTGAAATATCATCTAGGTGATGCATTCTGGGATAGGTTATTCCACTCAGTATGAAAGTAAACCCAGGAAAAAGGAAAAAACCCCTGAGACAAACATCAAGAACCAATGATTGATAAGCGTTTGTAATATTTTGGGCAAAATACAATAAAGAATAATAATTTGCAATCAAAATAATTGCAAACTGTTTTCCACTGAAGTGACTGAGGATGAAGCAGAATTCAGCTGAATGGCTGTATGGTCCTAACTTCCTGGTTTCCTCTCAGATGTTTGTATAATTATTCTTTGAATGTTCATATTCACAAAAAAACGAAAAACACTGACTTTAAACACCATGACCATTCAGTGCAAAGGCAAGTTGTGAAAATTGGGTGACCTATAGATAGTCTAGTCCCACCCCCTTCTTTAACACACATTATGGTTTGTCCTGAGGTCACTTTATGTTTGGACACTTTTTGACTCTTTATGTTTGGATATTTGTTTCATTTCCAGTTTTATTTTGAAGTTGACTTTCTCGTGAATCTTGTGGTCAATTTACTTCTTGTCTTTGTCCTGTTTCCGTCCTTGTTGATGATTGTCTGCCCCGCCCTAATGTATTACACCTGTGTTTAATTACCCGTGCCTTTCCTTGTGTATTTAAGTCTCTGTCGTCCCATTTGTCTTTGTCCGTGTGGCTTTGAGCTGCCATTTTGTGTTCCTGGTTTCCGGATTAGTTCTTAATTCTATTTTGTAAGTTGGTCTTCTTCATTAAAACACCTTTTTCCCAATCTACACCCTTTTTGCCTGTCTGCATTTTGGGTCCTTAGTTTCTCATACCTGACATTTGGAAAAAATGTTACTTCGTATATACATGTAGCCTTATGTGCAGACTATCTTTACCGTACTCTGTATGCATCAAGAGTAATGCACAACAAACTCCATGTGCACAGAACACAGGGTAGCCAGGACACTGATAACAACGCCTCGAATCTCAAATGAAATCTTAAATATTCACAGTGCCAGGTATGGTAAGGTGACACGTTTCTATTGGGCTTCGAGTCCCAGCTGTGAACGCTACTGGAGTGGAGAGGAAAGGAAATGTCTGAACCCACAGCAGTTGTGTTCTAACATGTAGTTGCTAGGTCCTAGCTTTTCATTAACAGAGGCAGGTAGCTGTAGGTTTTGATTTGTAGTTAAGCATCAGGGCCCGTATTCACAAAGTATTTATCTTACCACTAAGAGTACTCTTAAGTCCCACTAAAACTTTTCTCAAGTGCCACGACAATCATTATTCACTCATTACTGAGTTGTATCTTTTAAGTAATTCAACATTGTTGAATTGAGTTTCCCAGCACAGTCTCAAGAGCATGGAGGAGATACCAGGAGACTGGCTGTTACACGAGGAGAGCTGGATAGGGTTGAAGAAGGGCATCAACCCAGCAGCAGGGCCGGTACCTGCCTACCCTGACTGCTGTTAGGTACAGGGATGAAATCCTCAGAGTGATTGTCAGACCTCACGCTGGTGCAGTGGGCCCTGGGTTCCTCCTGGTGCAGGACAATGCCCGGCCTCATATGGCCAGAGTGTGTAGGCAGCTCCTGGATGACGAAGGCATTGATGCCATTGATTGACCCTCACGTTCCCCTGACCTTAATCCAAATGAGCACCTATGGGACGTAATGTATCTGTGCATCTGATGCCACCAAGTACCACCACAGACTGTCCAGGAGCTCACTGATGCCCTGATCCAGGTCAGGGAGGAGATCCCCCAGGACACCATCTGCCGACTCGTCAGGAGCATGCCCACAGGTTGTCGGGAGTGCAAACAGGCACATGGGGGCCATACACACTACTGAGACACATTATGAGTTGCTGTGATGAAATTCACGCAAGTTGGATCAGCCTGTGATTTCAATTTTTAACTTTGATTTTCGGTGCGATTGTGAATCCAGCCCTCAGTGGGTTGATCATTTTGGTTTTCACTGACTGTTGTTACGTCATTTTGTTCTCAACAAATTATACAATGTACATCAGCAAAGTTTTTCAACTTGAATAATTTGTTCATCAAGATCCGATGTGTGATTTAGGTGTTCCCTTAATTTTTTTGAGCAGTGTATATTAAAGTATATAGTTATATTCAGGTAACTTCTCTATCTCAACACTGAAGAAGAGGCTGCCAACACCAAAAACACAAATGATTTAATGAAAATGAATCTCAGTGTAAAGCATCAAATTGCTTAGCTTGGTTGGTTAAGATGACCATGCTGTATTCTGCATATGAACTGTGTCATTTCCAAATTCAAACAGCCAGTGTTTTGCCTGTAACACATATATGTACCTCTGTCTGCTTGTCCTTTTCCTTCCCTCTCATTCTGCTGAAAATGGTTTGAAGTGAAGATGACACAACTGTGAAATGGCCATGAACTCTTTGACCTGTAAGACTCTGTTTCCCTATAGTTGGATGTATCCATTAGTTCACAGCAGCCCCATCATTTCCAGTCACAGCTCTCACACTCACTGAGGATGAATATTGATGGGGCTGTCAGAATAATGACACACACACACACACACACACACACAGACACACACACACACACAGACACAGGCAATAGATGGCGATACACTTACCTACATTCATACTTATGTGTGCACCAGACAAATAATAGCTATTTCTCCATCTTTGTCTAATGACGCTGATATGAGGGAGCATTTTTTAGTCTTTATTGCAGTTACAAGACATTAGCATTAATGTTTTCTGATGATGGTACAGAAGTCAAATGTCAATGGTGGAGCCTGGCTCAGTCTAATGACTGAGGCAGGGGATCGCTTTAATGAGCGGAAACCAATAAGCTCTGACCTACTGATCCTTGGCCACTCCCATGTGATCCTCCAGAACATGCAGTTGATGATAAATGGGAATGAGGTTCATTCCAAAATCAGATGTGTCAAAAATTTTATATTTTTATATCAAATTCCTCTTTTTTTGTTTTGTAAAATGTAAAAATATTATATAAGGTATAAAAATGACCTAGATGTATTCATTCAAATGTGTTTTGGGATAATTATCTACCCCGCCCATCATATAAAATTACATTTGCCTGTTAGCTTGTGGAAGCTAGCAGGACAATATCCTAGTCAAGGTGGATGGTTGGATTTCAGCTGGCATACATATTTTTAAGAATGTGACTCTGAGGTCTGAGTTATTTGTTTCGACTTGAGCTAGCTAACCAGACAATACAGTAAGTTTGTACAATTTCTCATAACTGTCTGTAAAGCATTCATCTTGTCTCTCCTCTGGCAGAGCAGGGTCATATCAAAATTCAACACTACTAATAAGCTACGGTACGTTACTGTGTTTTGGACTTTCCAGGTCTCAGTCCTCAGTTTGCTGTTGGTCAAAAGTACAAATTCACATCAAAGTTTTTAAATTCATGTTGATCACTATTGTGAGCAGATCCAGTCCTGCAGTTGTGGCATGTACTCCAGTTGTGAACCATCAGTTGGCCTCACTATGCCTCAAAACTGGAACACCCTACTGTTGATATTTCTATGAAATCACAGTGTAGCAGAAGAGTGGCTCTCACACATGGAACAAGAACATGTAAATGTATTTTTACATAGCCTACTTCCTGTAAAACCTGTATTTCATTGCTTTTTAATAAGTCTTCCAATGTTATTTATGGATTCAGTGCAGGTGTCGTGCCAAAACATGTACGTGCTAATAGGTTTGTTTTTGTGAAGCTTTTATATCTCTAGTAAATGAACACAGTTGTGATGGTTTACATGAGGGTGGCCTAGGATGGAGTCAAAATCCTGGCCTGAATGAGTGCTTCAGTCCGCCCTGATCCTCTGTTTTTATTCCTATATGCAGGATACAGTTGGAAATCTGTGTATGTACTCTGTTGATGCCAAAAACAAAGACAATGAGGACCTTTCTCTTCATTCCTGTCCCGATGCATAGCATGCCGCCGCCCACCCACAGCATGTGTGCAGTAGAAATGTATATACACACACAGATGCACACACACACAATTATATCATTGCATCACTGAAACTTTATATTACACCATCTTTGTTTAAGATCTACTTTGCCAATATTTGTTGCAGCTCCCCTGGAAGAAAACACACACACATGCTGGCATGAACACACACACATGCTTACACAAACACTCACACACGCACTGCTGCATCCCACACACCACCACTCCCTTCTCATGTAACCAGTTCCCTGCTCTCTTTAAAAAGCCACAGATGATTCTTGTTCACACACACAAAGATAATAGATAGGTGAGGATACGTAGAAGTTTCAGAAACAGTCAGAAAATCAAACAGACAACAATACAGTAAACCATCGAACTGACCCACACAGACACAAAGTGAGGTACTCATGGAAAAGAAGGAGGGTCAGGAGTGGAAGTTTCAGTGTGATCAGGCAGGAAACAGCCTGGTATGCAGAGGTAGCAACCTGGCTGAAGGGTGAGAGAAGGAGCAGGCTGGCTGTGTGGAGCCCAGTGGCCAAAGGGAGACCTGGGACTTTTCCTGACATTGGGCTCAATGTTACAAAAAAACCATCAGACAGACAGAGAAAGAGAGATAGAGAAAAAGAGAGAGGGAGAGCTCACTGTCTCCCTGTCCAGCTAACTACGTTCTGTTCAGTCCCACAGCTCCGCTCACAAAAAACAACATAAAGGTCTGGCTGAAAACGTCAGAGAAAAGAAGTTCAAACCCAGAAAATAGTGCATCTAAAGTGCATCTATCAGCAGTAACTCTGCAGACAAGAGACAGGAGGAGCAGAGTTGTAAAGTTGTCCATGAAACAATTGAATACACAAATTAAAGTCCTCAAAGTCTGTATTTTATTTTATTACAGAAACCTCCAGTGAAAGGAGAAAAAGCCACTAACATTCTAATATTGTATACTGTATTTACTGTAGATTTACTGTGGTTACTACAATTCTAATTTCTCTCTGTACTAACCTGTAGTTAAAGAGCTATATGCTTATTTCTCATGCTGTAGCTACTTTGTTGTTGTAGTTGTGGACTGTAAAATGAAAAAGTGAAAAATAGACCAACTTGGGTGATGTTTTTTGCTTGGTTTTTTATTTGTTAATTTTAGCCTCTTTGTCCATTTTACACTGAAACTTGTAGCTATGCTGCTGTAGATTTCATGATGTTATGCGGTGAGCAGGTTTCAGACCAGATGGAAATGCTCACTCTGCAACAGTGAGTGGCTCATTTCATGGAGTGCATTGTCGAGGGAGCAGAAAGGGGGCTTTTTCTCTTTTTCCTAAATAACATTCACATGTATTTTCATGTGTGGGTTTCAAGTTTTACAGCATTTGAATGTTTTATTTTAGGGAACATTCTTCACAGTCTGAGTAATCAGATTAGCGCAATTTGACCACATGAGCAAAGTGTATTGGTACTAATTCCACCGCTTTTCACCTACTCCGCCAAAAATCTCTTCTTTTTTTTTTTCTATATTATTGTTTCTTACAGTTAATGAAAGGAGGTAAAAAATTGATTGTGAATGATGTGAGAAAACCTATTGTAAAAAATAGAAAACACAATACTTTACGTCCATCATTTTCTCAGTGTGTGTGTCTGTGTGTGTGTGTGTGTGTGTATGTTTGTGTCTCCAAAAAATACTTTTATCAGCAGATTTTCGGCATTAATTCCAGCAGCAGAATAATTCCAGTAATGCAATATTATAAAATAACTACAGTCAGATTAAGGTAATTCTCCTCTTTACTGTCATGTGTTATTTCAGTGCCCTCTTTCTTTGATTTCTTTGATGGTCAGTCTCAATAGAGGAAAGAGCCACCTACACCAAATTACCAAGAAAAACAGGAACCTCCCACGGCCAGAGGAGAAGAAAGAGAATCTGCCGGCCTAACAGGCAGCTATCTCCCACATGGTCAGCCTCACTACTCTGAGTGTGTGTGTGTGTGTGTGTGTGTGTGTGTGTGTGTGTGTGTGTGTGTGTGTGTGTGTGTGTGTGTGTTGGGGGTGTCCTGGCAGTGCGGGATGACAAGGGGAATCTGAGGATGTGGGTGGACAGCGATGGGCCCTGAGAAGACAAGACGGTAGAGAGACAATGGGAGAGACTGAGGAGAGTTCGTATGACAATGCACTGAAATCTTAGCACTTAGCACTTTTTTCTGTTCTGCAGTTATGACGCTCCATTAATTGAAAATAATCATTTTATTTGGTAACACTTTATAATATGGCTCACATAGTTCTCAGTGATTTCTTATTCTTCTTTCCTGGAAATTATGATTTACAGGGAACATGTACGCAATGTTCGTTTGGTATATACATAAATTCCAATATATTGCTGTCCAATAGCAGGTGAGTTGACATTTCAAAATTGTAACATTTGTCAACATGCAAGCAAACAATGAATGAATATTTCATATATTCAATATTTCCAGCCATAAACATTTTAGCAGTTCATTCAAGAAAATTCATCAGGAAATGAACAACTGCTTATAGACCATATACAGTGCATTTGGAGTGTGCAAGTGTTCAGACTCTTTTTACATGGTGTTATGTTGCAGCCTTATGCTAAAATAAGGAAGAAATAATCTTTTTTTTCCCATTAGCAATCTACATTCAATACCCCATTCTGACAAAGTGAAAACAGAACTTTAGAAATGTTTGCAAATTTATTAAAAAGGAAGAACTGAAATATCACGTTTACGTAAATATTCAGACACTTTGACACTTGAAATTTAGCTCAGGTGCCTCACAGGGTTGTGGCTCAGATCTGGAGAAGGCAACAAAAAAAATTCTGCTACATTGAAGGTTCCCAAGAGCTCAGTGGAACTCCATCATTCTTAAATGGAAGAAGTTTGGAACAACCATAATACCTAGAGCTGGCTGTCAAAGTGAGCTCCGTTTCTCGTACAACGACGGAAGTTAGCACTGAACTAACATGGGACGATGCATTGTTAAACTAACAAACATCTGAAGTACAGCGGTTTGCCAAAACTGTTGTACCTTGTTGGTACCACAGTAGTTTGAACCATGTTGGTTTGAACCACCATGGTTAGAATGACAATGTTTCCAGATGTGTTCGGTCTGACTCACACACTTTGAAATATTATGCCTAAATATGACAATTGTGATGATTACATGATTCCTATTTTGGCTATTCATATTGTAATCACATTACTGTTGATGTTGTATTATATTATTTTTATTAATAAAGAATAGCAATAATCAATAATAATAGTAATACACTGTAGAAGAAAAAGTATAAGAACTATTAGCTAGGCTGTTACAATGCATGTAGGGAGGCTCTATAACATTATTCACACCTATAACACCTTTTAAAAACTTTGGCATAGCATGATGTTAGCTCAGTGGGTAAGTAGGTGCACACAGACCTGGGTTTGAATCCCTTTTTCACAATGGCAACAGAAGATCTCAGTGATCAATTGATTCATAAAGTACCTTAAAGATTTATGTGGTGTCCATTTTTCCTTTGCATATATTTGTAGTGAAGACTAACTTCAGAACTCTCTCCTTCATAGGTCTAGAAATACACACACACACACAGAGACACACACACACACACACACACACACACACACACACACACACACACACACACACACACACATATATATATATATATATATTTATGATCTATATTATTTACATTATTATATTACATTAAGGTTCACTCATGAACAGAGAAATCCATCTATAGAGAAATACATATGAAGTGTTCGTACAGCAAGATTATTGAACGTTATCAGTTTACTTACATGATGACCACCTATCTTTGTCTGCATCTTCAGTCATCTATGATGTAGTCACCAGGAACTACGCTTTTAACCACAGCTTGAGAGCTGCAGCTCGAACTATGCAACTTAACAACACTGTTTGTCGTAACCATGTGTCACTTAATGATGGTTTGTACCATGTAAGTTACCAACATAGTTACCACGATAGTTCCAACTATGGTTTTGGGAAACACTTGCATCCCAAGTGCTTAGTTCCAACTATATAAGTTGCTAATGTAGTTTGCAACTATGCCTGACTGACTTGAACCCAATCCAACATCTGGAGAGACCTGAAATTGTCTGTCCACCAACTGCACCCATCCAACCTGACAGAGCTTGAGAGGAGCTGCAAAGAAAAATGGCAGAAAATCCCCAAATCCAGATGTACGAAGCTGGTTGCATCATACCTAAGATGAATCAAGGCTGTAATCACAGAAAAAGTACTGAGTATAGAGATTTATGAGGGAAAAATACTATTACCTTTTCAATTTTAGCATAAGGCTGAAACATAACACAGTGTGAAAACATTGAAGGGGTCTGAACACTTTCTGAATGCACTGTAAATCGCTGGTTCTGTCTTACATGATGTCAGTGAACATCAGCCCCCAATCAAATGTCCTACAGAGTCTGTTGTCTCCTCAGTATCAGGTGTTTACTGCAGAGTGAGCTGTGGGGTTTCTAACGTGTGCATTGAATTGCATTGGATTTCTCTCTTTAGCACCCTACAGCTGCTGACGCCCTGCGTGACCTCCTGGCTTTATGCCAAAAAACAGCCTGAGCAGGGCTGCGACTGATGACACTTAAATATCATGATTCATTTTTGATTTGATAATTATAATAATTATTCATATAACCTATAAAAAATCCACTGCCCAACACGAGTTAATCAAAAATAATGTCCTCAAACTTAGTTTGTTCTGTTTTTGTTTGTCTGATTTAAATGATTATTCAATTCAATTCAAAATTAAAAATCATCATTATTCTTAAATCAATCAGTTAATCATATCTTTACTAATGTGCAAATAACCATAATAATATGAAGTATGAGAGATAAAAGTTAATTGATAATTCACATTCATTTTTGTTATTGATTGATGATTATGAGAAAAGCTTTGTGCAGCTCCACATGGAATATTGCATCAAACTAATGACTCCGTTCAGCATCTTTACACAAGCAAACCTCAGTATTTACATTTATAAAAATCAGTCCAACCAGCTGAGTTTAATCTGAATTTGATCAGCTCCATTTCTGAAATGTGCTGTTCATTCATTGCTGATAAATCTGCTGCGGCCACACAGAAAATATGTATCTGCAAAAAGTCCATTTGTAAGGAAAGATGGAAGGAACATTCAAAAAGTCAAACACAGTTTCACAACTAAGAGAACAGCAATACAAATGTGACTGTACATCTGTGCTGCTTAAGTTTTTGAGGAAAGAGTAATAACATCATTTCATAAGAAGTTGGATTTAACTTTGATTCTTCAGTTGCACATGAACAATAGTGAATTTATATCCCCAAGTTTCCCATTAAATAAAAAGCAGAATGACTTTTAATTTTCGTCAGTCCTATAAGTTTCTCACCCACAGAGAAAAAAGATGAAACAGCAAAAGTATGAAATTAAATAAAGTCATGAAACAGCGTCAATTTGGGGCCAAATCTCCAAATGGGGTTTCAAACTATATTTGCTGTTTAACAGAGAAACAGTGGAACACTGAGGAATTATGTAAGTCAGCACAGTGATGGCAGCAGCAGATAAATGTTGACTGATCCTGTGATGAGGGAGCTGAGGGGGCCTGGGGCCCGGGGCCCCCGCTGCTCACAGCCCCGGCTGATTCTGGAACCGATGCTGAAATAAAAGACTGGTAATCGAGTGGCTGTCGTGGCGTGGGCGTGCGAGCGCTCGGCCAAAGCAAAAGCAAACCCCAGGGGCCTCGTCAGCAACCCCTCCTTCCTTTTTCTTTCCCTCCCCCTTCCTTCTTGTTTTTCTTCTCTTCATTGTTTTTATCTTCTCTTTTGACTTTCTGTCTTCCACTCATTCCCTTCTTTGCTGCACCCATCATTTCTCTCTTTTCTTTGCCACCTTGACTCTGGCCTACACTTCCTTTCCTCCTTCCTCTTCTCTACTTCCACTCCATCATCTCATTTTTGTCTTTCCTTCATTTCCACCCTTCTCTTGTTGTTTTCCCTCCTCCACCCCAATTCTTTTCCATCCTCTCTTTCTCTCCTTTAGTTACCTTTCCCCTGCAGTCCATGCATTTCATTGTTTTATCCTTTCACTTCTTCCTTTGCTTCCCATCTATCCTTGCATCTATCTCTTATCACATTCCCGTTTTCTGCCATTTCTCTCCTCCACTTCTACTCTTCTAAATTTTCTTATTCCCTCTGTCTTTGCTTCCATTTGCACTTTCCCATTTTCTCCACCTTCTTTTTCTTATTTTTTTATTTTCATCCCCACAATGATTGTTTTCTGTTCTACATCCCACTTCTTTCTTTTCCTCTGTCCCTCTTCTGCTCCCTCATCTCACTTTTCTTTCTCCTTCTTTCCTTCCCTCTGTCTTTGCTTCCCTTTGCTTCTTCCATTTTCTCCTTTCTCCATCCTCTTGTTTGCTTCTCCCCCATGTTTTTTCTCCTGCTGATTCCTCCTTCCTCTTTCCCTTCCTTTTTCCCTCCTCCTTCCTTCCCTCTCCCTTTCCTCTTCTTTGCTTGTCTCCTCTCTTTTTTCTTCTTTTATCTGGCAGGGCTTTCACTCCTCTCTCACTTCTCTGCCACAGTGTGCAAACATTTTTGTGTCCGTGGGCGAGACAAGAGAAAAACAGGCCACATTTTCTGAGGACGTCCCCACAGCCAAACTGTTTCCTCATCTGAGTTTGTGGAGGCGGACGAGAAACATTCCTGAAAATGTGAAACATTCAGATGAGGCTTATCAACGTCGGGGCTTTTCAAACACTTTCAGTGTTCTGCAGAAACTTAGAGCTTTTGTGGTGGCTGAGCTATTGTCAATGGACTACTCACACTAGACGGAGCAGCCTGACTGTGGAACATTCTGCTGTCAATATGTACGTACATATATGATGTACATATTGCTTTAATGCTGCAGCTGGTGAATGTAGCGCTAATGTAAATGCTCTTTACTTTACAATTTCATTTTTAAAAAAACATCATCATTTATTTGTTGACACTATAATGATCTGAATTTGCAAATTATCTAGTAACTAAAGCTTTAAATAGAATTGGGTCAGTAAAAAGTGCAATATTTCCATTTCTAAATGTAGTATAAAGTTAGATTAAATACTCATTAAAGTATAAGTACCTCAAACTGTAAAATACTCAGCGCTGTATTTTACATGCTGAGTTTTAAATTACACTCTTGAAACAACATTTGGCAAAACCATCCCCACTCAACATTCACTTACTCACTTGGGTTAGAGCTTTCACCTGGTCTTCATCAGTAAATATTAAAAACTTTAATCATTTTAAACACTGTTAGTGCCTTTAATACTTGGGCTGCTGATGAATATTATGGGATGCTGTCAAAAGCTCCAGAACAAGCACGTCCTGTAAGTGTACCATTATTTGAAGTTCTTTGGTCAGCTGCTGTTCAAGAACAAGAATGAAATGTCAACATGACAACCAAGCAAAATTAGTCAGCTGATAAATTGTGATTTGGTTGAAATCTCCAGAACAAGTGAACACTGAGTGGACATTGTTGTGTGAAGTTTTAACACGTTTAGTTTGGACACTTATTCTTGCATATATCATGTGTATTTAACAACAGTTCTTTTTTCAGAAGAGTATTTATCAGGCTTTGGAAGGCAAACAAATTCATAGTTACATAACGGCCAACATTCACAATCTATAATAACTCACTTTGTGCTCAAAAAAGCAAAAATGAACCATTAAACCCCTATTCCCACCTGATTCGCCCACCTTCTGTGCACTGTTTGAATACTTCCTTTACCAGCTTTACTGTGTAATTTGATTAAATGCAAGTTCATTGTTTTGTGCATCAACTTGGAAGCACAATACTGAAACAATAATAGTGTTGGAGTTAAATTTTGACACAGGGACACTCATTGCAACAAGGCCTCAACATTAAAGCATGGACAACCTTACAATCCTGATTAAATCTGTTAACACTGTATTTTAATGATACAAAATCCCAAACAACGTTTAATTAAATTAGTACAAACCAGCTGACAGTGAAGGTATGGAAACAACCTGTGTCCGGCTGAGAACTACAGTTGCAGTGGATTAATTCCCAAGATGGCGCCAGTGTGTGTGGCCTGCCGTCAGCTGCTGTCAGCTCTATTGGTACTTGTGGTGTTTCTGTCCTTTGTCACCAGAAATGCCAACTCTGTACTGGTTTATGATCGCCAAGCACTAGGCCTACTGAATATCCAACTTGCCACAGAAAATCTGGTGAAGTACAACTTGGGTGGACAGAAAACTCTTCCCCAGTTCTTATCAGAAATACCTGCTTACCTATGCCGCATACCGGCTTCCCCGGAGGAGGCGTCAGAGACGCCAGGGTAAGCACGGTGGTCTGTTGGTGAGACTGAAATCCCACCTGGCACTGTTTCCTGGGACTAATCCCCACAATATTCTGGCTGAATATGGATCACATCATCAGCGTTTTGTTTCTTGGCGCCCTCTGGATCCTGTATATACCTGGCTGGTACCTGTTGCTGGCTCAGATGAGGAGATCCAGATACCACGCCTCCGTTCACCTCATCTTCGTAGTGGTGGGGTGAATCCCCGAAGCCTTAGGCCGCTGGGTCGGGCCCCCCAGACGTCTAACGACGTGGCTGTCAACTCAGCCCCGACCAGATTAGCCCTGGTGAATGATAGATCACTAGCAAATAAGACATTTATCTTGAATGATTTCTTCTCTTCTCGTGGATTGGATTTTCTGTTTGTGACAGAGACCTGGCTGAGTGTTGGTGAGTCAAGCTCATTTTCTGAACTTTTACCACTGGATTGTTTATATTTTAACTCCCTGAGAACCACTGGCCGAGGAGGAGGGGTAGCGACTGTTTTTAGGAAAAGGTTTCACTGCAGCCACCTGTCTTTTGGACTTTTACTCAAGTTTTGAACTGAGTATGTTTGAGTGGGATCAATCCCCTCCAGTGCTGTGTGCGACCGCCTAAATATAACAAGGGCTTTCTAAATGACTTCTCCAATTTCTTGGCCGGCATTATGCCAAAATATGACAGGGTTGTAATATCCATGTTTGCTGTCCAACTAAGCCACTGGTCAAAGACTTTTTAAATCTTATTAACTCTTTTAATCTTGTTCAATCTGTGACAGGTCCTACGCAAGAGCATGGACATACACTAGATCTTGTTTTATCATGTGGTCTACCTGTTTTTAATATTGAAGTATGTGATGCAGTCTTCTCTGATCACTGAGCCCTTTCTTTCAAAAATCCTGGAAAAAAATTGTGCTTATTCAATTGCAGTCCTTAAACTTACATTCTTACGTATTTCACAGCACTGAATCTATCTGCACTTTTAAAAGTTTTTAATGATCTTTTGTTAGCCACTGACTCAGGGGATTCTGCTATTCTTATGCTTTTAGACCTCTCAGCTGCTTTCGATACAGTGGATCACAGTATCCTTCTCGCTCGCCTAGAGCATTATGTAGGTATTAAAGGAACCGCTCTAGAGTGGTTCAGGTCTTACTTGTCTGACAGAAGTTTTTCTGTCAGCCTTGGTGATTGTGTGTCCTCCTCAGCGACTTTACCTTGTGGAGTGCCTCAGGGGTCCATTCTTGGGTGTATCCTATTTTCTCTTTATATGCTCCCCCTGGGGTCCATTCTTAGAAAACATGGCATTGCATTTCATTTTTATGCAGATGACATAAATGTATCTGCCCTTGAAACAAAACGGCACCCTACAGCCACTGTTGGACTTTTATGTTAAAACAACAAATGTAAATTAAATATGCTTTATAAATAAATTTGATTTGATTTGATTTGATTTGAACCTGGTTGGTAATCCAGTGGTGAAGACATGTGCTCATTTAGACATAGCCTCAGTGACGATACCCATAGGTCTTTGAAGAGCTGTTTTGAAGCTCAAAGTGAGCTGCTCCACCATCGCCATCTTGGCAGTGTCTGACTCCGCCCCAGCTAATCCAAAAATGGACAAAGAGGTGAGGTGTGTGTGGAACCGAGACTTTGGTGCATGCTGGTTCAATAACTGTGGCAAGCATACACTTTTTGTACCAGGCTGTAAACATGTTTATTTCTGCTGCAAAGTTTTACATTTTAACATGGAGCCAGTCTCAAGTGGCCATTCGAGGACTTGAAGTTTTTGGCACTTCCATATTGGCTTTATTTTTCAGGGTTAGGGTTGCTGCTTGGTTCATTCACAGCCATAATATCCAGGTGAGGTAACTGTGGTAAACCTCTGTGTCAGTGATAAACCTTTAAGTGTGTGTGAATTAGGATGACAACAGAGAGTTAATTCCCTGTCAACGCTCATCTCCAGGATCTGGAAGTGGCACCGGATGATCTACGGCTAGTGACAGGGGACACAATAAATACAGCCCGCAAAATGGGGGATGGCTTCATTAGTCACAGCTTTCATTATGGCATGACAGCATGTGTGTGTATGTCGATGTGCTAATGTTCCATCCTTTCATCACTCCACATGCACTACTGCTGTGTGTGTATGTACATGTGTATTCAAAGTGTGTGTGCATCAATATGTGCAAGTGTGTGTCTCATTAATATTTGCATTCAGGCACTGGGAGAATATTTAAAGGGTTTTTCCATTGACACTGGGCTATCAGTGGGGCTGTAGTCACTCTGTCAATCTGTCACATTAATGTGTGTGTGTGTGTTTAATGTCTCTGTCAAACACTCCTGTCATTTATTCAGTCAGTGATTATACATTAGGGAGGAGGAACGTTTTTCCTCTCACTGCCTTTATGTGTGTATGTGTGTGTGGCCTCAATCCTTGTAGGGTGGTGGCATTTGAATTCACAATTAATGCCCAGTCAGAAAAAAAGTGGTGCAGGAAAATTCATTTGCACAGCTCTGCTAGCGGGTGAGCTACTGCAGCTGATCAGCTAACCACTAACATGATAGCTACTTTGGCACATGCTAGCACAAGCCAATAGTCAGCTGAGCTAGCTTCCTTTTATTACCATGTGTATGAACAAGAGGAGAAAAGTGAGAATCTTTGACAGTAAGACCCCATTGTGATATCATCATATTTGAAAGAGGGAGAGGTGTGTAGTATAGGATATCCCCCTGTGTTACACGTGGTGGTGATGGAATGAAGAGAATGATAAAGATAAAGATATGGATATGATGAGGAGTGGACTCAATGGATTCATCCTGGATATGAAGACTAGAGGAGGGACACAGCTATACACACTGAAATGATGAGGAGAACAGATGTAATGTTTGACAGCAACAATATGATTGGCTGATTGAGATCATGGTGAAATCTGATTGGTCAGTTGATTAGAAGACGCAGGGAGAGAGAGCGCGTGGGAGAATAGTCCTCCTGACTGAACTCATACTGAGCTTCATTTGATCTATTTCATTGCAGCATGTTTTGACGGAAACATAATACTGTCCAGATTATAACCATAGGCAGAAGATCAGAGTTCACAGCTGCATTTTTATGATTTTTAATGTGAATTACTGTAAACAGAGAAACACATGAAATGTTAACATTTTTTTAGCATTACTTTTCAGTCCCCTCTTGTGTGGTACAACAGCTTTATACCAGAGGACCAACCAGAACACCCACAGTACAGGACAGGAGAGGACAGGACAGGATCAAAAAGTGAACCCAATAGTGCATTAGAGATGCAGGGTTTCCACAGTGGAACAGTGCAGTGCAGTGTGATGTCAGATCAATCAGACCACAGCAGGGTGGAGCAGAGGTGGATGGTGACGGGGATGATGACTGTACACTTACAGCTATGACACTTTACTCTGGAACTTTACAGGGGCGGCTGCATGTTTGTATTAGCAGGGTGAGAGGCTCTAATGTCTGCGTATACGTATATATTTGTGCCTGTGTACCTGCGTGACCTTGTGTGAATGTGTATGTTCCAGGGGAACTAGCCTTTCATTCATGTTGTCAAATATTAAATGAGGGCAAAATGCCCAGAAAGATAATCTTAAGGGTAAAGTTCAGATTTTTTTCAATCATAATGCAGTACTTAAATGCCTACGTGTATTTTTAAAAAATGTCATTCGTTGCTCTTCCCTCCTCGCCATACTGACGGTCTTCAGTGCACTCAATTGCACTCTGAAATAAGCAGAAGGCTTCAGCATCAGGAGTTAGACTTTGTTAGACAAATTATACTATATAAAATAATCCTTACTATACCAAAAAGGTTTAGTTAAACATTTTGGGGAAATGATTTACTTTTTTGAAATTAATGTGATGAGAAGATTGATATGAGTCTCATGCGCTACAGAGCTGAAATCAGGACATTTCTTCACCAACTTCAATGGACGTTGAGATGAATTTTCCCAGTCTGAAACAAATTTTTCCAATTATTCCACACAACATAAGTGCAGAACAACATGCTGCATCACAGAAATGTAAAAATGTCTGGGAGTTTATGTTTTGAAGCCGCAGTTTTCCCATCTGCTCAACTATTAGTATAAACCCTTGTGTGGTTTTAGGGTAAGTTCAATTACAGGTTAAACAAATAAAAATATATTAAGCAAGTCACATAGGTTAAGAAGTGTTGGTATGGTCTTTCTAGCTTTGCAGAGAGCCAGGGTAGGGCAAGGATAGTGGTTTCCCCATACAGTCTTTCTGCTAAGCTAGTCTAAACACTGTCTAACTGCAGCTCCATACTTCTTCCACAGATATGAGAGTGATTATTATTATTATTTATATGAATGTGACCAGTGGACAAGCAGTGTACAGATTAGCTGTAAGCTTGCTTGCAACGTATGCACCAACCATGTCAGTGGGAGTGAGACTTTGACTGTTTTCAGCTCAGCCTCTGACTGATCTCAGATCTCACCAGGAACTCTTTTTACTTTGTGTCAGTCCTGGGCAAATGTGTGACTCATTGCGTCTTTCCTTTAAATTCCTTTAAAGTAGAGTTACATAAACAGTTTCTTGTTTACATGTTAAATCTCTTGAATAAGGTTATGAACTCAGCACTACTATGTAGAACAGTAACAGTTACAATATGACCCCCCCCCCCCATCTGAGACAAGGCGCGTCTCTGTATACCAGAGATTTCCAACTCTGCAGCTTTCTTCTTTTATCATTTCTCTGGTTGTTCTCTCTTCTTTCCTTCTCTGCTATCTTGGACCGATATCAGAGTGTTTCCACTCGCTTTCATGTTTCACACAGCAGGCGATGAAAGCTGTCAGTCTGTGATGCAACAAAGCTAACAGTCATGGTGGCAGTCGAGCCACTTTAAAGGAAGAATTATGGATTTAAGAGCGGTGACTTTCAGAATTAGGGGTAATGATCTTCCACCTCGTGAAAAATTGGATTTTTGTGTGTTCCGGTGGGCACTGGTATGACATTAGAAAGACTTTCCGTATTTGAGTAGGACACTGAAGGACCTACTGCTCACTTTAAAAGAACCTCTGGATCAAAGCTTAATGTCTCACTTTCAGTGTATATACTGTGGCTTTGGATTTATTGCCACAGGTCCAGACTATTGAACAAAAGTAGCATCATAAGAGACAAGAGAGAGACACAGAATATATCAAATTTCACATATATTACATATATTTCCCAAAAATTGTACAGTATATTTCATATAGTATTGATATTTCTTTGAGGAACATCTCAGGAAATGCATTTATTTTCTTCCTTCTGAGAGTCATGTCAGGTTCAGACTACATGATATCAGCCTGATAATAGCTAGACCCAACAGGCGGGATCAGGCACAACAACTAAAAGGGACACAAGACAGCAAGTATCACACCGCTTCAGACTCCATTCTGTTTGTTCCCAGATGTTGGTCCCTGTCATCTCCTTCTGATGACATTCAATTGAATTCAATTTTATTTATATCACACTAAATCATAACACATTATCTCATTGTACTTTACAGAGGCAGGTCAAGACCTTTTGATATAAGAGAGACAAAGCCAAGAGTGGAGAGAAAAAACTCCCTTTTGACAGGAACCACCAACAGAACCAGACTCAGGGTGCCTTGACTGGTTGGGTTGAGAGGAGAGACAGAGGGAGAGGGGGGAAAGAGGGAGGAGAGGGGGAGAGAGAAGAGAGAGAAACCAGGAACAGCTGTATATACTGTTGTATTCAAGCACAGTCAGACTGGTTAATTCATTAATTGAGGACTGAGGAAAGAGAGAGAGAGAAAAGAGAGAGAGAGAGAGGAGAGAAGCACAAACTACAGGTAAGACAAGACACAATGTTGATCACATGCAGTAGCATGCTATAAATGCATGGGAGAGTCAGAGAAATGTAGAAGAACTCAGTGCACCATGGGAGTTCCCCAGCAGTCTGGCCCATAACTAAGAGATGGTTCAGAGTTCAGCTGAGTCAGCTCTAACTATAAGCCTTATCAAAGAGGACATCAATCCCCATAGACTCCCATGTTAAAATGTCCAACTTTACAGCAGAAATAAACATGTTTACAGCCTGGTACAAAAACTGTTTCGCTCTCTAGAGCTAATTTCCTCCTTCATGACAATTGTTTATATAAATCACCTGTTTACATTTTATTAAGGCTTAAGGTTATGCATAATTGAGGGCGAGGCCTGCGTGCACCAAAGTCTTGGCTCCACACACGCCCCTCCTCTTTGGTCATTTTTGGATAGCCGATGTCAGACACTGCCAATGGCAATGGCAAGACAGCTCACTCTGAGCTTCAAAACCACTCTTCAGAAACCTGTGGGTGATGTCACAGAGGCTACGTCCATCTTTATTTACAGTCTTTGGTTAGAAAATGTTTAGCGTACCTTGACATAAAGACCGAAAGAGGGAGGAAATGGGTAAAAAAAGTAAAAAAAAACCCTGAATACTAAAGATCACTTATTATCATGTTATAACTCTTTTTTTTTTTAAAATCACAGTCTGTGGAGTTAGCAGGACTTTAGCAGGAGTTATGTGATGGAGTTATTTCTTGACAAACCAACAACTGGAGCATATATGGCTATAACAGGTTGTCAGATGGTTTCTCCACAGGCATGATTGAACCAAACCTGGCAACCTCACTGTGACAGCAAGACTATGGGAAGCTGCTCACAGACACTGTACCCAGCTGTGGTTCACCAAGAAATAGTCTGCATGTGACTGTCCTAAAAACAACAAAGTGCATTTTCTACATTTCTGCATGTGTATGAAGTGAACAAGCTACAACATGTTGATCAGTGAGCTTTAGAGGTGTTGGCTGCTGTATTTTTGAACTTAGCACAGAATTAGGTCAAGTCTTATGCTAAGCTAGGCTAACCACATCCTGACTCCAGCACTGTACTCAGCATATGAGATTGATGTCAATCTTCTAACCTCACTTTCAGAAAGAAAGTGAATAAATGTATTTCCCAGTGGAACTAGTGTTTTAACTTTCCACAGGCTTCACTGGGTTCTACCACTTTTCTGAGCATTTTCTAATTGGCCTACCAATTTCAAAACAAGAACATATGTAATTTTACATTAACAACATTTTATAATTCAAACATGTACCACAGTGCTGAGTCCATAAGAGTTAAAATTTGTGGATTCAAAGTCAGAGAAATTTTAAAATCAAAATCTGTGTGGGAATCCTCCACAAAACATCTCTAAAAATATGGACTTTATACTTTAAAAAATTCACTGAAAGGATGAACGTGCTATTGTAAATGTATGCCAAGAGAAGATTTGATTGTTTCAATTGGGATTATTGTTGGCTATTGCTGTATATTAGGTTGTTTGAAAAATTGATTTTCTGGTTAAGGATTGGTTTTCTGTTGTGTACTGACATTACTCGAAGCATGGAAGTTGGGTAGGAGTAATGTGGGTGAGGTATTATCCCACAAAATACAAAGGAAATGTATGAGGTGTTGGTCCAACAGCCTAGAACAATGTTGCATTGAGTTAATGGAGGAGAGACAATAATCTGAATATCCAAAATAAACATTTATATTTAAATATGTATATGTATACATTAAAATGTGACCCAAACAAACTGCAGTTAATTAATGGATCTGCTTTTTTTTTAAGTATATATTTTTGGGGCTTTTTATGCCTTTATTAGATAGTACAGTAGAGAGAGACAGGAAATGGGGAGGCAGAGAGAGGGGGAATGACATGCACTAAAGGACTGTCCGATGCGGGATTCGAACCGGGGCTGACTGCAGCAAGGACTGTAGCTTCTACATATGGGGCACCTGCTCAACCCACTGCGCCACTTGATGGATAGGATAAAGATGTGTTTGAGTCCATCAGGCTCTATTTCCAATAATTTGGTCCAGAGCTAAATTTCATGACAACAACTAGCTGCATCGCCAAGACATTTACTGCTGATATTCATGATCTTCAGATGTTGAGAACTTTTGAATTTGGTGCTTGGAGTTAATATCATAATGCAAATGTTCAGAGCTAGTGCAGGAAGTGTAATGAAGCAGAAAGTAAGGCTGTGGAGGTTGCAGCGGTCAATGGATGTGTACTGCATTTGACTTTGGTGTGGGAGGCTGGAGTTTGAATCTAACCCATGATCTTTTCCCATCATTGCCATTTACAGTCATAGACCTAGAACTTGCCTGCATTTGCCTGTTTTTCTGATGAATTAGATATGCTTCAGTTTTAGTCAATGCAGCTGTCTACACAGGCCATGAAATGGCTGGTGTTACACTTGTGCTTTATGTGAAACACTGTGACCTGAAGCTTCTTTTCAGGCCTCATGTCTATTTCTTCTGTTTAAAACATGTAACTACAGGGCTTGTGTATTGGGCTGCCATGACCACACAGTAGTTCTGTAGCTGAATACATCCTGTGGAGGACTGAAGCTGCTGCTGTGATGTGCAGCTATTTTTCCAGTCTGTCTACAGTGAAAACAAATTGTGCAGTTTTTTTTTTACTGTTGCATAAAATTAGTAACTGAATTTTTATCTCACGGTGTTTCTATTTCATTTGTCACTCCCTTTGTCTTGTCTTTGTTTTATCCATATTGAATAATAATGCATTTGTTATTTAAATGAACTGATTTCTATTTCTGTATGTAAAAGTTTTCTGAGTCAGAATATATTCATTTAAAACCCTTTCCAAAAACCCAGAAACACACTGTTACTCACATGGTGGCACTGATCTCCTATGTTTTTAATAAGCTGTGCATACAGTTGCATTATGTGATACTTACAGGAATTTGCATTTCCAGGGTGTTTAACATTACTGGTGGCACTGAAAGACCAGTGGCATTAGGCATGTGGTGAACAAAAAATTTCATTTGACCCCATTATTTACCCTTTACGTACCCTACTGCAGGTACAGCTGTCATCTTCAGAAATTCTATGATGATTTTTCCTTCACAGGCCTCATAGTAAATAGTGAAGACCAGAACTAGAGAGACCAGTTTGAGAGCTGCTGCTACAGCTGGTTACACACATTTCTTTATAGAATTAACTTTTTAAAGGCTCTTCACACACTTCTCTTTACCAAAATTCAGCTCAGCACAACAGTTAAAATATACTAATGCACCAAAACACACATTCACACACATCTGAGGATCAACTCTGGTATGGGAACACTGACAACTTTTGTTTCTCAACAAGAAAACACAGTGAGCTACAAAACATCACAGTATGGATCACTATTGTCTATGAAGCAGCTTTGATTGATTTTTTCTATTTGGCATGAACCAAGATACTATTACAACAAAAAGAAGAGCATTTCTTTACTGCATGGATTGTGCTGCCCCACAGCATATGTCACAAACATGAATAGCTGAAATATGCTCATGCATACTGCAGCAACTGATCATCAACCTTCCACCTCTATGAGAAGAAGAGTTCCTCTGTGGGGCTGAGGGATGGAGAATATGGGGCAAGGAAAAGTGACAACGTGACACGGGGAGAGAATGGTGAAATGCAGTGTTATCCCATACAATTACAAAATGTTCTGATGGATTTCGCCTCTGGCACAAGTCTCTCATGGATGTCATCAAGGAATGAAAATAGGCCTCAGTGTTTTAAGGCCCAGTTAGCAATTCATGCTATGTGCCTGACTTCGCCCCTAACTGCCAGCTATTCCAAAAATGACCAAAGAGGAGGGACATGTGCGGAGCTGAGACTTCGGCGCATGCTGGTTTGTAATAAGCATACACTCACCCACCTGTCACTCAAAGAGGCCACGCCCTCAATTATGCAGAACTTTAAGCCTTAATAAAATGTAAACAGGTGAGTTATATAAACAGGTGTCATAAAGGAGGAAATTAGCTCTAGAAACCAAAACTATTTTGTACCAGGCTGTAAACATGTTTATTTCTGCTGTAAAGTTGAACATTTTAAAATGGGAGTCTATGGGGATTGACTCACTGTTGGAGACTGATAGCAACTGTAAACAACTGTGATCATGAAATTTACTGTTAGTAAGAAGAAGGAGCTGATTATTGACCTCTGAAAAAGGAAAGCTGCAACAACAATTCTCATAAAAATTATCAGGTTAAAATTGTTTCCTCTCACAAACATCTCAGGGTTCATACTGAAATTAAATTGAAAAGACAACATAATGTTACTACTGTTCTTCAAGAGACTGCACCCAGGTTTCTCTGGATATTTAAGTCCATCAAGGACAGTAGGATTTATTTTAATTTTTAATTTTTTGGCAGGTTTGTGGCAAGTGCCTTGTTTTATGCTGGTGTATATTTAGATTGCAGCACTACTGCCAATAACAGAAACAGGATTAACATGTTCATCAAAAAGGTTGATTCTATAATAGTTTGACTCCTGGTTCATGAGACGGCTGTGGAGGGAAGAACCAGATGGACAGGACCAGGCTTCTGTCTGAACGTCACCTTCTCTGTGGTTACACAAAGAATGATTCTGAAGGTCTTTTTTGTCCATGGCTACTGTAACAAGTCATGAATTATATGATGCCATTTTTGTTTCAAACACATTGTTGTTAATTTGCATTACTTTTTTATTGACCTTTTATTTGTACAGCACTGTTTACATTTGATTAAAATTGTGAATATTAAAATCATCACAAAAATATAATAAAATGAAATAATTATCATTATTAGACATGGCTATTTAGACACTCAAGATTATATCAAGGTTATATTTCAGGGTGGCTGACATTTACCTGTCCTTTAATAAACCTTTAGAACCGAGAAATGTATTTAAAGACAGTGAAGTATTTTTCTAATGAATAAAAATATTTACTGAAGCCACCAATGAACACCTCAAATTAAATGTCATATCAGATGTTGAAGTTGTTTTGTGGAGCTGTGGTTTGGGAGAAGTATCCATCATACCCACTCCCTGATGTCTGATATTTAATATGACTTCAGATTAGGGGAATTGAAAGTCTTTAATAAACCTTTCAGTCCTCCATATATGGGTAGTGAAAGGCAGCAGTGTATGTGCGGGTGTTTGTTGATCTGTCACTTGAAGATGGGTCAGATTTAAATTTAAACCATATGAGCTTTCTCACTTTGACTGTTACACAGTCATCGTCTCTCCACCCCACTCACACAGATAAACACACACACATTTGCATTCACACACCCCATTTGCTGTACACCCACACAGAGAAAGTATGTACTAAAGCAAACAGTATCCAGTGTGGGTTTTGCCTCAATGTCTGTGACAATTAAACAGGAACTAATTGTATATTCTCTCATATTAAACTTGTGGCAGTGGTATAACCTGAGTGGCAATTCTTGAATGTAAACTAGCCTATATTATGTGGAAGATAACATGATACTGTGTTGTCTGAGAGGTATATCTATACTAGGTCCACAATGTCAAAGTCTAGTTAGATAGTCATTCCATCTAGTTTTAACTTTCAGGAAGTCCAGAGAAGACAAAATGTAATGTCATGTCCTGATGATGAACTGATGATGTTATGGTGTCAATATTAAAGGATTTTTTGCATATTACAAAATGTTGATTTTGTGAATTAAACAAAACTCAAACTGTCTTCTGGTGATCATTAGTTAAAAATGGAAGAGACTCTAATATGAGGTCTCTCTCTCTTAGGGTCACTATATTGCTTACTTTCTGTCTATCTTGAACACCCACTGACAACCACAGGTACACTGTTAGTCACAGCGCAGTAGGTATATTTTAGGGACAGTACAGGGATTTTCCCTGCATTGCTGCTGCAGTAGGTTACAATAACTGTTATGTGTTGATGTCAAATGTAATCAATGACATAATGGTTTTATGTATGCTAACTCTAGATGATCATCACATCAGACTTTCATGATCTTTCAGAAGTGATCAGGGGATCTCATTTCTACTGAGATCACTAAATAGTTATTTGTAGGTGTGAAGCTGCGTGGCTGTCAGTCAGTCCATCACTTTTATCCAGACTGAAATATTTATAACTATTAGATAGATTGCCATGATATTTTGATTGATTTAGAGAATGAGTTATAATGACTGAGGCCATTCTCTCTTTACCTCTAGCACCAACACCAGGTCAAAATTAACTTTGGTTTATGACCAAATACCTGCAAAACCACTGACATTATACATGCTAAACACCAGCTTGTTAGCATGCAGACATTAGCATTTAGCGCAAAGCATGGTGCAGAGTACACAGTACAGCATTACAAAGCTGTTAGCATGGCTGTAGACTCTGAGTTTTGTTTATCTGGAGAAAACAGATCTTGATATGTCAGGATCACTAAGTAACTTCTAACTATATAGCCTAAATGTAGACAGCGCTGTCCTCATATCTTTGTATACTGTCTGGGTCTGCTTGTCCTGGTTTGGTCTTGGCCGCTATGAATAAATATGAAGGAAATTTTAATGTTACAATATACAATAATATTTTAAACACGTGTTTTCTGGTAGACAGTTTGCTGTTTCAACATGACATGCTGTGCACAAAGTCAGGTCCATACAAAATGGTTTTCCCAGATTGGGGTAGAAGAACTTGCCTGTCCTGACCTCAACACCATCCAACACCTTAAGGATGAACAGGGGCACCAGCTGCAAGCCAGGACTTATCATCAACATCAGTGGCTAATGTCCATGATTTTGGAATCACATCTTCATTTTAGGATGATGCTTGTATCATGTATAATGTTGTATTTAAGCTAAATGACAGACTCTGTGACCTCATTCCAATTTACCTTCCCTCACATACATACAAGACCAGAAAAAACATCTTATACAGGGAAAGAAACATAAACTTAAATGCACAAGTTTTAGTGTGGTCTGCAGAGGTCCACAGGTGTGAATGTGCCTGATAAGACTGTAAAAATGTTACTATCTCTATCTGCTTTTAAAAAGAACTTAGAGCAGCAGTTGCTAAAATATGTTTAAACCTGTGTTCCATGAAAGGCTGAGGTCTTTTTTTTCTACTATTTATTCCTGGTTGTGTATCTTACCTATTAAATTTATATATGGACTGATGGGACAGATGTTTTGGAAGATTTCATTTTTTTTTAGTTTTTTTAAAATGGTTTTAGGAATTAGGTTTTAGGATTTAGGTATTTTATGGCTGAAATTGTATTTTGTACATGCATTGACTGGGCCCCTATTCACAAGCTTATTTCTAGCTTTTGAACCTTATTGGGGTGTTCCGTTTTCACCTATTGCTATTTGTATACTTGTATTGTATTTTTATTTCTAATTTGTGTGACATGAAATTGAATAAAAGTGAAATGACAGTGAAAAAAACAGGGTCCCCACCAAGCATCCCAAGTATAGGAATGACATTCAAACTGGAAGATTGTGCAGCTCACATTTCATATCTGGGGTCAATGTTCAGTGTCAGTGTAGGAAATAATGTGTCCTTCATGTATCAAAGGGGAGGGCGAGGGTTAGGTTAAGCTGGACAACAGCTAGTTCAGAAAACATGTAGTCTGACCATGTCAGGAATCAAGTGTATCTAGTTGTTCTGAGCAGCCACACTGGAATGTGGAGTGAAAAGCTAACAGTCATAGAGAGGGGGGAGATGAGATATTCTGTCCAAAAGTGGAGATAACAGCACATATTTTCTCCTGGGAGACATTCATACTACTATGGCAACTTCAGGCTCAGATTCACTTCTGGGAACATAACATCAGACTGGCATTGGCTCGAGAAGGGGATAATAACTGGTTGTACCATCTCTGTTATTCTCTTTGCCCTTGCTATGAGCATGTTGGTCAAGGCAGCAGAGACTGAGTGCAGAGGCCTTCTGTCCAAGTCTGGCACTCAGCAGCCCCCCATCAGAGCCTTCATGGATGATCTTACTGTCATCACATCATCAGTGCCTGGAGGTAGGTGGATACTCCAGGGCCTAGAGAAGTTCATGGCCTGGACAAGGATGAGTTTCAAGCCTGCCAGATCTAGGTCCAAGGGTGGTGGATAAGTTCCATTTCGGCATTGCAATTTCATCCATTAAGGAGAAACCAGTCAAAAGCCTGGGCAAGGTCTTTAATTGTAGCTTCAGGGATACAGCAGTGATCCACTCAACCATCAAGGAGCCAGAATCTTGGCTCACCAAGGTAGACAAGTATGGATTACCTGGCAGGTTCAAGGCTCGGATCTATCAGCACGGCATCTTATTAGTTATCTCTTTTGAAAGTGAGAAGAAAATCAGCAGCTACCTCTGCAGATGACTGGGTGTGCCGTGGAACTTTAGCAGTACAGCACTCTAAGGGAGGAGCAATAAACTCCAGCTCCCCTTCAGTAGTCTGGACAAGGAATTTAGGGTCACTTGCTCAAGAGAGGCACTATTCTACCAGGACTCCAAGGACCCCAGAGTGGCAGCAGCAGACATCATTGTGCAGACAGGCAGGAAGCGGAGAGCCCAAGAAGGCCTGGAAGCAACAGAGTCTCAGCTGAGACACAGGGCTTTGGTAGGCACAGGGGCAATTGGATGGGCGGGACTGGGATCCATCCCACAACCTCAATACAATAAGACTCATGGCAAGGACAGATGTCATTATGTCATGGAGGAGGTACAGGCAGGTGTCAAGTGTGCAACTGCACTTGGGGGAATGCTGCTACCGCTGGCAGCATGACCAGGTGCTTAAGACCATGCCAGAAGCCATCAAAAGCAAAGCTATGACTAAAAACAAACATTGTCTGCTGCCAGAAGAACATCACCTTTGTCAGAGCTGGTGAGCAGCCGCAGGTGCATCTCAGACCAGCAGCTGGATTGCTAACCTCTGCCCTTGACTGGGAGCTGCAAGTTGACTTGGGGAGGCAGCTCAAGCTCCTGGACCATGTCATGGCAACCACGCTGAGGCCAGACATGGTACCATCTTCAGCTTCTTCAAGGCAGGTGCTGCTCATAGAGCTTACAGTTCCCTGGGAGGACCGCATGGAGGAGGCCAATGAACTGAAGAGGTCCAAATATAAGGAGCTGTTGGAGCAGTGCTGGAGGAGAGGCTGGAAGGCACACTGTGAGCCCATTGAAGAGGGGTGTAGAGGTTTTGCTGGGTGATCACTGAAAAAGGCCTACATCCTGCTTGGCATCACCAGGGCTGATAAAAGAAAAGCCATCAAGTCCACCATGGAGGCTGCCAAGAAGTTAGGATGAGGAGTTACACGTGGGTTAATGCTGTTGGGACACAAGCCAGAGCCTGATCAAGTCTGGCTGGGTCGCCTGAGTGAGCCCTGAAACACCCAGTGACCTCAGGAACATCACTGATGATGAGTCCCAGCGCATCCTATGTATTTTTAATCATAGTGTTGCAGTTATGTTGTTCACATAAAAAGTGATGGAAAGAAAAAGAGAGCTTGAGAGACAAGCTGACTCCACCTTTGAGTATTGCTGTTTGAATCAGGTATAAACACTCTTGATGTCAGACAATAGTTCTGAAAGAGCACAAACAGGCCCCTATGAAGCTTCAGAGAGACTCTCCTTGTGCTCGCGACAACATTACCCGCTCTCCCTAAGCTGCACCAGCTCATCCTCATCTTGATCCAAA
The DNA here is from genome assembly GCF_002260705.1 of Seriola dumerili. Lineage (NCBI taxonomy): Eukaryota > Metazoa > Chordata > Actinopteri > Carangiformes > Carangidae > Seriola > Seriola dumerili. The sequence continues at coordinate 2,307,436 of NW_019175062.1, forward strand.
CACAATCTGACAAGCTGGCCTTTAGCCAATCACACATAAGCTGACAAATTTTAAAAGCATCTTCTCTTTCTGCTGTCATTCAACTGTCATTTCAACAACGCAAAGAATTTGTGATCCACCTCCACCCTTTCACCACCTCAGCTGTGGATGTTTGACCATCTCCAATCAAACTATATAATAAGAAGTTTCCCATTTATAAAGATGTTCCCATCCTTGAGCTCCATTCCTCCTCACCATCACCAGCATCCAGCTCCAGGGGTGTTTCGTCTAATAGAAAGCACCTTACTCCTTAGACGATTCCCCATAGTGATCCACTTCCTGCCAGGGTCTGAGTGCCTAAGTCTATTCCTTCTGTTCACAATGTATTTCTCATACTCTTTTGTTCCTCTCATCAGTCTCTTCTGATTGAAATGGTGTGGAGGTCAAGGTGGTGGATTGGTATGCAGCACAGCTGACTCTTATGCAGGACACCAGAGTTCATGTCTTGTCATCATCCAAAAGCTGATCTTCACCTGAATTTACAAGAATGTAGATGTTATACAGCTTCTTATTTGTAAATATTATTCAGAAATCTTCTTTAGTCTTAAGACCAAAATGTCCAATTTAGTTGTTATTTCTTTTTTAATCTCTATAGAACAGAACAGTATGTACTATCACAATAGTGTATATACCATTAAAATGTCACTGGTCACATTATAATGTTATTTTTACAACACAGACAGCATAGTTGTGCCATAATGAAGAATATCTCTGTATTTATCTCAGTTATTTATTTACATTTGGTAGGCTTTGGTCACGCTCTCACAAAAATATATAACAATTTGTTGTGTTTCCTGATGGCTGAGATAATATCTCAGCGTGGTCAGTGTCTAATCTAGCTTCAGCACAACCATCCTGACATCAGAATGTTCTGCATTGAGAAGTAGTTTCAGTCTGTGAATTGTGCAAAACACACACACACACACACACACACACACACACACACACAATGGAAACTATATTCCACCCAAGGTGCCCAATAATTTCTGTTTTCTGTCTGTCAACTTTTGTACTTTTGTCCACCCACGGAGGGACTTTACAAGATCAAACGAGCAGAATGAGTCCATAATCTGAGTATGTGTGTGAGTGAAAGGGTGGTGGTGGTGGGGACTTCTTAAGGAGGCCACAGGAGGGCACACAATTCTCCTTACTGACTGACAATTAAGAACTACAAACTGTACAGTATATATTACAGAGGTTGTAGCAGCATGTAAAAACACTACAAATAAACTACTACATAATGAATCACCATATTTCACATATTATGACTTAGTGTCAGGTGTTTGTTTGTGTGACCCACTGTCACCTTTAGAATTCACCCTTTGTTCATTTCACATTGCCCCCCACCTCTTCCTCTATAAATACTGGTTTCCTTTAGCTGAGCTCTATAAATATCTCTAAATGACTATATTTAACTCGTCAACGAACCAAAGCTATTCTTTCCTAGAGCATAGTCAAATCAGACTGACACAAGTTTCCGCGCCCATACAGCCTCTCGCACCCAAAGGAGTAAATTCCGCTCGTCTGTCCGTCTCATTTAATTGTGGTTATACCAGAGCGGCTTTCTCCTTCTCGCTCAGCTCGGTAAAACTCGTCACTTTCCGATGATCATATTCCGGAATCAAAACCAAATATGGAGCATGGGGGGTGTTCCTCTGTTTACCGGATTCAACCTTTTATGGGTTAAGAAGCTCGACCGGAATTCCTCTTTTGATATCAGAGCGCGATTAAACAGAAGATACATGAGAATATAGATGTAAAAAAAAGAATGATAAATAAAATAAAGCTGAATGCAATGAAGCACTGTTTTCTCTCTGCATCATGTTTTGTTGCTGTGTAGTTTTTTGGTTGTTTGCTGCTGTTTAACGTCGAGTGGAAAAGTCGCTTTATCGCTCCTCGAGCAGCGGGTTCTCCATTGACAAGTGATTCCCTTTGTAATCGTCACGGAGCCTTTCAGCCAATCAGCATCGGCAGCGCCTCTCCCCTCTCCGCTTCCATCACCCCTCCCACTCCATATTTGGGTAATGACGTATGGTCGCATTCAAAAGGTTCCCCATATATACAAACTAGTGCCAGGGCCCGCGTTCCCTACAAGAGTTAACTTTATCAGCAGAGCGCATGAAGCGCAGCACACACACGGAGCTCATCTTCTCACACCCGGTGACACACAGAGACATGCAGTGGTGACCCACGCGCGGCTGGGTGACACACTGTTGTTTGTTATAAACTTGGAAGAAAAAAGAAGAGAAGAGAGAGACTACATACGAGCTTTTCTCTTTCAAAATGACTGCTAAAACTTTGGAGAAGGTGCCGGTGAATCTCGGGGGGTTCGTCCATCCTGACAGCGTGTACTCGGTGGATGACATCGCCACCAGCTTGCCGACCTCTGTGGCTATCTTCCCCAACACAGACTTGGCACATTACGACCAGCTTAATGTGACAGCAGGTAAGACGACACACAGTTTGATACTCCTGTAGTGTTTACTGAAGAAATGTGGATTGTTCACGTATTTAAAGTTGTCTAGCATATCCCCCGAACGCTTGAGTAATTACAACTTTACAACTTTCTTCTGCCTGTCATAGTGAAAAAAGGGAGTTTACAGGCTGTGTTTCGTATATTCGTAATGACATGATAAGAACAGAGTCCGTGCGTAATGGAACAGAGACGCACCTGTCCTCTCTCCACTTAAAGCCCACTTTCCTGTCTAGTGTGAACAGGTTAATTAATCCTGTTTGTGTTGCCTCACTAATGACTTGTTTTGTTTTCCTGTGCAGATGGCTTGATGAGCGCGGACATGAGCGCAGAGAAGCGCTCTCTGGACCTCTCCTCCTACTCCAGCGGCTTCTCTCAGCCCGCGCCCCACCGCAACCAGACTTTCACCTACATGGGAAAATTCTCCATCGACTCCCAGTATCCAGGTAACTGGAACCCCGAGGGAGTGATCAACATTGTCTCGGGCATCTTCAACGTGGCCCAGCCGCCTCCTCCTCCTCCCTCCTCTTCAGCGTCCTCTTCCCCGGCTTCTTCAGGATCTCCCAGTCATTTCTCCAGCGGAAATTTGAGTTGCACCATGGCGGCTCAGAACCAGGCAGAGATAGACCATCACCATCACCTCTATTCCCCCCCACCTCCTTACTCATCTTCTGGCTGCGGGGAGGTGTACCAGGATCCCTCGGCCTTTTTGTCCACTTCCACCTGTCCTATCGCCTCCTACCCACCACCCTCCTACTCTTCACCCAAGCAGCCTGGCAGCTCAGACGCGCCGGGGCTGTTCCCCATCATCCCCGACTACTCGGGCTTTTTCCAGCCGGCTTGCCAGCGGGACATGCACACGGCAGGTATCCAGGATCGGAAACCATTCGGCCCATGTCCGCTCGATACATTCCGCGTCCCTCCACCCCTGACCCCGCTGAACACTATCAGGAACTTTACGCTGGGGGGTCCGGGTAGTGGTGGCGCCGAGGGAGGGCCGCCGAGGCTTCCCTCTGCATACAGCCCACAGAACTTGCCCCTGAGGCCAATCTTGCGACCCAGAAAGTACCCGAACAGACCCAGCAAGACACCCATCCATGAGCGGCCGTACCCCTGTCCTGCGGAGGGCTGCGATCGGCGGTTCTCCCGTTCTGACGAACTGACCAGACACATCCGCATCCACACTGGACACAAGCCGTTCCAGTGTCGGATCTGTATGCGCAACTTCAGCCGCAGTGACCATCTCACCACGCACATTCGTACGCACACGGGGGAGAAGCCGTTCGCCTGCGACTTCTGTGGCCGGAAGTTCGCCAGGAGCGACGAGAGGAAGAGACACACTAAAATCCACCTGAGGCAGAAGGAGAGGAAGTCCTCCACTGTCTCCTCCTCGTCCTCCTCCTCGTCCGGCAGCTGCGGGCTGGAGCGGCCGTCAGGCGGGATCAGCGCAACCAACGGGATCTGTCCATAGTTAGAAAATTTTCTTGTCACCATGGCAGCGTGACGCACACTAACCCCTAAAAAGGAAACAAGCATCGAATAATTAGACTGAAACTGTTGTGAACTAAAGATAACAGCCTAAACACCAGGATGGGAATAAACAATAATTTCTGTGCAATCGTGCGCAATTACGCACATCCATCCATTCCTGCTCCAGAACTGACAGACAGACTGACACGAATGCACTTTGCCTGCACAGTCTACTGAAAATACAAGTAAATATAGCCATTAATAAATGAGATTATACAAGGGCGGTTGTAATAAAGGGGATTTTGAAATATCGCCACACTTATTGAGCGCGCACAGGCTGCACGTTCAAATGTGAAATAACTGCAATAACGTTTTGAACAAAGAAATCTGTTTTAAGTTATTGAATTGACAAAGTGTTGATTCTAACGAGTTTGTTGATGACTGTATCTCCCCTTTAGTGCCTTGCTGCGTGTCTTTTTGTACACTGACTGATTCAAGGACGCTTCTCATGCAGTGTGTATTTGTCTTTTAATATGTACAGGTGAAAGACTTTCTATTTTTGTACACATCTCGTCTCGTGTAACTCCCATTGTTCAGCAATTGTGGTTCACGTGTAAAACCATGTTGGAGTGTAAATATGTCGAACTAATAGCGACTTGACAGTTTTGTTGTGATGTGTGTTTTGAGACTTATTAAATGTTGAGGATGCTAAACACTGCCGGTATCAGTCTCGTTTATCACTCAGAACTAACGTGTCAACCGTGATGCTTTCATGGAACACAAACGTGCGCGGGTTGAAAGTGGCAAATGAAATTGTATCATCTACATTTATAAAACATGTAAAAAGTTAATGTTGGAAATTTATTGGGTAAATCCCACGTTGCGTCACCCATGGCATAAGTGACTCAGAGTTTTCACCCACTCACTTGTTATTTAGGTGTCACATCAGGTTATAAACAGGCGATGATCTCGCATGCAAATAGTTTTGCTTTAAGTTCTGCAGCCACAACAAAAGAAGTCCGCAGTTTGTCGCAGTGAACAGAAAATAGCTGAACTATTCTTCATGGCTCATATATTTAATACAGGTCATTCGTCTCGAAACACCATCATGTGTTTGAGAAAAAAGTAAGAAAAATCATCATTCAGTAAATTCATAAATAGATACATTGCAAAGATTTTAGAAATAGTTCAGCCCACTATTTAAAATTCAATTTATCCAACTATAACAGTTAAAATTTTTATATACATAAATAAGTTTATTTCCCAGTGTGGAGGTCTAAATGCTGTTCAAAGCCTTAACGCTGCTAAGAATGTGACACAGAAATACTCGATCCTTTATATTTACATTTATTCCTTTGTTTTTACTTATTTAGCAATTAATTTGTTGGCCTAAAAGTATAATACACTGGATCTAAAAATACTGGCATCATCTTACACGGATCAACTGGTTTTACTGCTGTGGCTGATCGGTGTATAGCTAAAAGAGATATTACGCAGCCTACATCTTAATAGTAGTATGTAAACTCCTCAGAGGAAACGACAGAGGAGGTGACTTCCTGATACTCTATAGATGATTGTGTAAATTATATTTCTTTTCATTTGAAGTGCATCAGAAACAAGCTGGTCTTCCCTCCAAACCTTTACAAGCTAAAGGTGTGTTTTCATGTTTTGATGTTGTCTGTGACTCACACACACCTAATACCTTTCAGGACTGGGCTGCTGTTGTCACCCGTTTCCTTTCCCTTTACTAAATGTCTGTATATTTATAAGCTCCAGGATGTGGTTCGTTTCACTTGTGGAATAACAATCATTTATGGTGCTTTACCTTAGCATCTAAAGGGTTCATCACACAATGGAACCAATTTAGAGAATGTGTACTGATGCTGTAAAGTAAACTTTACAAAAGTTTAAGTGAGATGCATTTTATTTGAGTAAAACAAAAGCTTCTTCATTTTATGGACCACATGAAAATGGTTAGTTCCTGTGCTTGGAAGAAAATAAGAAAAATCTACTTGTATTTTTAGTCTCTTTTTTGGCACATTTCACCCATAAAATATTGGTACTTTATGGATAGTACTATTAGAGTCAAAGTAAAGGCCCGTTGTAAGCCATTAGCAGTTTAGATAAATTTTCAGAAAGTATTCAGACCCCTTCACTTTATTGTGTCGTCGATTCGATTGTAAATGTATAAAATAACCATTTCTCCCATCATTCGTACATCATTTTGTTATATTATATGTTACATCTACACTTAATAATTAATAATGACAAAGTGAAAATTTGATTTTAGAAGTTTTCGCAAATTCTTTAAAAATCAAAAAAAGAAATCTCACATTTACAAAAGTATTCAGAGCTTTAATTAATTACTTTATAGAGGCCTCTTTGGCAGCAGTTACAGCTCCTTGTCTTCTTGGGTGAGTCTCTACAAGCTTTACATATCTAGATTTGGATAGTTTATTCCTTTCTTCCTGACAGATCCTTAAAGCTCCATCAGGTTGGATGAGAAGTGTCTGTGAACTGCTATCTTCAGGTCTCTGCACACTTTGACAGGTCCCCTCAGTCAGAGACTTGTCCTGAAGCCACTCCAATGTTGTCTCTGCTGTTTGCCTCAGGTCATTGTGATGCTGAAAGGTGAACTGTAGCCCCAGTCTCAGGTCACCTGCTCTGGAGCAAGTTTTCTTCAAGGACCTCTCTGTATTTGGCTGCATTCTTCCTTCCCTCAGTTTTGACCATCTCTCTGTCCCTGCTCAGGAAAAGCCCTCCACAGCATGATGCTGCTCCCACCATGCTGGTGCCAGGTGATGAGCAGTGCCTGGTGTTCACCAGATGTTTGGAGTCCTGCCCAGAGAGTTCAGTTTTTGTCTCATCAGAGAAAATCTTTTTCCTCATGCTCTCAGAGTCCTTTAAATGCTGTTTGACAAATTGCAGCAGGCTGCTATATGCCTTTTACTCACAGTGGGTTCTCTCTATCCACTCTACTGTAAAGGTCTGATTGATGGAGTGCTGCTGAGATGGTCATCCTTCCAGCAGCCGTTTCTTTAGAGTGACCATTGGTTCTTGGTCACCTCTGTGATCGAGGCCCTTCTTGCTCAGTTACTCAGTTTGGCTGGATGGTCCAACTCTACGAAGAGTCCTGGTGGTTCCAAACTTCTTCCATTTCACAGTTATTGAGACCACTGTGCTCCTGAAACTCTGACAGGAGGCCACACATGGAGTCCAATCAAGTTGTAGGCAGATCTCAAGAATAATTAAAGCAAACAGGAAGACCCTGACCACAGTCTGCAGCCACAGCATAGGCTTTGAATACTTTTGTAAATGAGAGATTTCAACTTTTGATTTTTAATTACTTTGCAAAAAACAAAAAAAGTGCAAACATGTGTGCAAACTTTCTGAAGCTGAACACTGAAACATCTAAAGTGACTTTCTGATGTTGATTTGTTTTCCTTCCCTGTTATTATGCTGACCTGTCATAATTGATTAATACTGCTCAAGTTTAGATTTAGATAAATTATGTGACTATTTACAAAAGACCCCCTATCTGCTGCTACAGGAAAGGCCTTTAAAATTAAATGGGACAAACTGTATTGTGAAGTCATTAAATGTGTTTGTAAATGAAAATAATAAATTGATATTTTAAAGTGTTTCATTTCTTTTTTATGCCCAACTATATACATTTTATCTGAGTTGAATTTGTGGATGAACAGGCAAGAAGTGACTGGCACTACTCACACAGTAGATATAACTGTGCCATAGGGTAGCTCCCTAGCCCTAATCCTTAGATAAACTACAGCTAATATTAAAGACAGACTCAGTGTCAGACTCATGTTAAACAACAAACTGTTTGAGGCATCCAAGACCGATAAACTGTGATGACGTTGGTTAAACATCACAGAAAAACAGATTTGGTTATTGTTTTGTTGTGGAGCAGGTATCTGATGTGGTCATTCAGCGAGTTTAATCCTAAAACTAAATATTCCAGGATAAACAGTAACAACCTAGAATGAGTCAGCCAGTGTGTTAATATTATAGTAAGTTAGTTAGTTAGTTAGTTAGTTAATATAATTTGACACTTGACCAAATCTACTTTCTGACTCTCAGTACTTAAAGTGCAGCTACATAGACACACCATGCAGTTGTGTTTTGAGAATGATTAAATGCCAGGAAATGGTTCAGTTTACTCTGTATAACTGTACGAGTGCCTTTGAAACCAGTCTAGAGCCTAGAATTTTTTTAATTGATTGTTGTCTAATGCACACCTGGTACACAGTTGCATACAAAATCATATATATATTGTTTATCTAATTTTAAGCTCTTGTCACATATTGTGTCTTGATATCTAGAGTGTAAATAAAGCAGTTTTGTATTGGAAGCTGTGGTTTTCAGTTTCTGACAGGTAGCCTAAAAATCTCTGACGTGCTCTGTGCTGGACACACACAAATGAGACTGTTTGATTGAGGAGAAGACAGAAAACAAGGACATTTCCCAGCTCATAAGAAACTGCGGTGAAGCCTGCAGTAATCTATAACATCTTTATTCTTCTGACGTCAACTTCACCACAAGAACAAATGAGCAACACTGTAGAAAGTCATCATGAGCTGAACAAAGACCACCACTGTATCCCCCACCCCCCACCCAGCATATAGCTAGTTTATGGTTCATGATGGTCAGTGTGCACCGCTGCATCTGCACTTGTCTCATTATCTTGTTGCATACTAATTTGGTGTCATACCTGCCTGATGCCAAATCAGGAAATATTTCCTAATAAATATAACCAGACTTAAATGGTCTGGGAAAACTCATACCATCCCTCTCTGACATCTCTACCAGGGCTCTGGTAGGGCTCTACCTGGCTTCAACAAATATTGTATATTCAACTTTACACTGATTTCTTCAAATTTTATGCCAGATCAAATAAGAACCACAAATTAACAACAATGTTCAAGCCGCACCACAAATATTCTATTGTGTCAACGTGTGGGAGAAAACTTTCCGGACGTTGACCTTTTTCTCTTCTACTGTTCTCTGTCTGCATTTGACTCTTCGGATCACTGAATCCTCTGTCACTCTGTCTTAGGGATTTCCCTTAACTCATTTAATGTTCTACCTTTTCAACTCTTAAATATAACATAAACATACCTTTCACAGTTCAGGTTGCAATGGTTAACCTGTTTTCTCATTTAACTCCAATCTAACATTTGTGACATTAAGGGTCCAACTGTCCATGTGAACAACTTCACACTTCCAAGGTGCACAGAGAAAGGAAAAAGTCTAAAGACATCAAAACTCAAATGAACACATTTTGAGACAAGGTCTCTTGTACAAACTTAAATAGCACCCTTAGGTGCACTTTCTATGAACTACTTTAAATATGTTGACCCCATGTCCTCATTTTGGCATTCACTTTACCTTTCTACCAGCCTGACACAAAAAATTGGTCTAAATCCACATGACCATACTCCCAACCCATCTTTGTAGAAGCCCCATTTGCAGATATGTATGTGTTTGAATATCGTTGGTTGTTTTTTTTTATGTCCCATACTTACCCTATTTAAATGTATTTAAAAGTTAGTCTGTATACTGCAAGTGTTGCTGGAGTTTTGACCTCTTTGACCAACTATAGACATCACATCTGAGGGCCCCAAGTCTGTGAGCCAATGGGACCCCAAGCATGAGGTGTTTAGTGAACTTTTTTTCTTTAGGAACCTCATTTAAAAAGACTTGACAATCTGTCTGTGCTCAGGACTTGAAGCAGCATTACTCAGTTGGACAGATTGTATGAATTGTATGTAAAACAATATAAGAGCCTCTCAGTCGTACTGTCATTGCACATGGTTTAATCCAGTCCTGTTCTAAAATGAACAAATATACTCCCGTTGCAGCACTATGCTAATGCTAAGGAGTAATCATTGAAAAAATATAGTAAAATCAGGCTACACAGAAGTTTGCACAGATTAAAAGAGGAATGGGGGCCACTGAGGCTGCATATGTACGGGGTCCAGATTTTTGTGAACATATATTAGGATGTGAAGGTTCCACTTTCTGTGTGCTTTTCAAACAGGTGAGATTTTATTTCTGCTGTAGCACAAGAGGTACAGGACATGTTGACCTCCTCATGCAGAGCAATTTGGATTTAAAGCCCTGTAGGAGTAAACCTGTTAGATTTTATAGCGCTGTGGCAGCAGAGGAAGTGATGGAGCACACTTCTACAGCCCTTGCTCTCTTCACAGATCGATGTGAGCTCCGCAGTTTGAACATTCTCCAAATATTTGCTTCAACATGTCGTTCCCATGTGGTAAGTGTACAGTGACAGTAGAAAACCTAAACCTTCCAGCAGATGCAGTTTGTGTTTATCCTGTTTGTCCTGAGATTCAGTTTGGTGACTCGCTGACTGGACTAAGTCTGTTTTTACAACCTGGATCTTATTTTCATAGTTATAATAATTATTACAATTAAATATAAATTGTTATATAATATTATAATGACAACAATTTGCTTCAGCTTACTAAGTGAAATATGGAATCCACAGAACATAACTGGACACAGCAATGGGACAGGTCCAGTTTAACTTGATTATTTAAACCAATGGACAAATAAATCTAAAATGTCATTTATAGCTGCTCTTTGTATTAGAGAAAATAAGCAGAATAATGATTTTTACATTCAAAAAAATGTCTGGCATCACTTTACATTGTAATTTAATCTCTGAGCTCCATTAACACATACAAAAAAATACACTATAGGTGTCACAGGGACCTACACTCTATTATGAACAAAACATGTTTAGTGTTGTGCAGACACCTCAGAGGTCTCCAGAAGTAGGTTTGTAGGTTGACTGGACCAACTTCACATAAGTCAAAATAATAATGACATTGACTCAAACTAGGCATAATATATTTGACTTGGCCTACAGCCCATTGAAAGAAAAAGCTTCATCTGTGGATCAGCCAAAAACACTGATCATGATCAGGAAAAGTGAAGCAGAAAAAGAGCTCACTTCCTGTTTAGTGGCACATCCCTAACAAGTCCATCTGCATGCTGTGGTCACAGTTTAGTGTATAAGCCTTTTAGCCTGACTGGTCCTTTTTCACAGCATGTCATAGGAGGAGAAACACCACACCTGTGTTTCTCCTCCTATGACATGAATGATGTCAACTCATGATGGTTGAATTCCACCGCATCATTAATGTCAGATTACACATCTTTTTCCTGCTGGACAAGTCAAACTGTCCACTGAATAATAGCCACACTGACCAGATTCTATTCTTTAAATTCATTTAGACCCATGGAAAAGTTTGTTGATAGATCAAAAAGTAAAAGCCATTTTGTTGTTGTATTGACCAAAATCAAAAAGTCAAGAAGACGACAACACCAGTGGTATGAAACAGAAATTAAATGAGTATTCCCGTCTACTTTATTGTTGCACTTACATTCATCATTAGAGTAACAGAATCATTGTCAAACTGGCACATGTGTGGAGTCTAATATAGGCCAAAGTATATAAAGTTATGTAACATAGAGATAGGAATCATAAAGTGTTTATCTATGTGTAAAAGGTAGTGAAGAAAGTCTCCGTGTGTTGGCTTTATACCATGAAAATGTTGATGTTCCCTGACACAGCTTCTTTTTGTAAAATACTTTTTCATGGACTACCGTTTCTAGACTGGGTTTAAAGATTTTAGTCCGTCTTTAATATGATGCATCACGTTACATTAGCAGAAATGACAATATAATACCATCACCAAATATGTAGAAAGAGCCGAACATCAGCTTGTTTCCCTTAATTGTCCAGACCTGTGAGGGAACCATGTCACCTGGAATAAGTTACACACAGAAATAAAAATAAAGTACGTATAATGTAGTGTGTGCACTTTGGAATGAGAAATTAGTGTGTATGATAAAAATAGCGATCTGAAGAAGTATACATTCAATATTCACAAATAAGGCAGGTATGATTTAAGTTACAGGCTTTGGCATTAAGACACATAAGAGTGTGGAGGTCCACTGCAGCACAGTGAAATATCATGTGTGAACGGCTGTCTAAGCTTCATAGGACACACAACAGAGACCCTGATGACCCCACCAGTTACAGAACATTTGACTAATGACATTCATGTGTGCACAAGGCAACATAATGGTCCAAAGAAGAATACCATAACTCGTAAGAGAATTCCTGGATTCAATACTTTTACCAGTACTGACAAGGTTTTTACATCCACCAAGGAGCTTGTGTTTTCATCTGTGTTTGTTTGTATGTCAGCAGGATTATACTAAAAGTACTGAACCGATTTACAGCTAATTTGGTGAAGGGATGGGTGATTGGCCGAAACCCATTAAATTTGGATTCAGTTTCCTTAAAATTGCGGGCATTTTTCAACATTTTCGTCAATTTTTCAGGAAATAATGTTTGGATCTTGGTGTGAAAAAAGAACATATTTATGGTGTTGAGATCTATGAGTTTTTACAATTTGGTGCAGATCCAGATAATAATCTCCAGATCCATATAATAATCTGGATAGACCGATAATAATCTGGCTCTGCCAGACGTGAGTAGGATTGTTTGGCCTTGGCGGAGGTATGCACTCTGCTGAATGCCATTCTAGTGTAAGGCGTGTGGAAGGAAGATCAGTGGTCCTTATTGTGATGTAGTGTCAGAGTTCAAGTTCCTCTTTCTGCAAGCTTCTGCCTTGCTGCAGCATCCTTGAGAAAGGCACTCAATCTCTTTTGAGTTGCAGGTAATAATGACCCTCATGTTTGACCTTCCTGTGGAAGGGGACAACACAAAGTTTACCATTTTGGATGGATGGATATCAGAATATTATCACTGGTGTTTACTGCAGTGCTCAGAGTTTTCATTCAGATAGAGACTGCAGGGCCTGGGTAGGGTTCCCCACCACACCAGAAGTCCTCTGGCTGAGGGATTTCTAGTAGCCATGTCTCCTCTTCTTTCTCCTTTTCCTCTTCCTGCTGCTCCTCATTGCTCCTTCCATCTGTTTGCCTCTCTGCCACAGTTTGAAGAACTCTGTAATAGTGACAGTCCCGCCCGTCATCTGGATTGTATGGCGGTGCCAGGATATCCAGGAAAGCAGCTGGCCCCTCCACTGCGTCGATCTGGTGGAGGTTATCCCTCAGAGGAGTGAGGAGGCATGGCCCACTGTTCTCTGAGTACTCTGCAACTGAGCGGAGAATGGAGCGCCAAAGGGAGGTCGTCTGGAGCGAGGTCAGTGGGGGATCAAAATGAGGCGGGACGGCATTGACAGTCAAGTTGTCCTCCAGTTTGTCAAAGCAGCGTACACTCACCTTCCCATAGAGAACCTGCAGAAAGGAACACAACATACCAGTTTATGATTACAATTTCTTACAATTACAAAGTCATCTTTGAATCTACTGATTCCATTTCCTATATCAATCTTTTCCCTGGATTCCTAGGATAGATTTTTTTTTCATCATTACGTTTTCAGATTGCAATATTCAGTATATGGATAACCTCTCTTTATCTTTTGTACCATGCTGGGGATGGATGTGCACACTCTCCCCCTTCTTATTTTATCATTATACAACAACCCATGACCCATGTTCAAGGCCAGCAACACTAAAATATCACAGTTTCCTCTATAGGCATACAACTGACTCATCATGACTTTGAAAAAGTACTGCTGTTCATTTTCAGTGAAGTTATATTGATGAAATACAGAAGAGTGATACACTGTAAAGTTTCTCGTTATAAAGCAGATGTTTTTCACACTGGCAGCAATCAGATGCCAAGCTCCATGCTGGTAACTGGAACTCCACAATGTGTTTTACCTCAGGGAATCAAACAACTGTGCCCCCTTTCCAATTATCAGAGCCTCCATTGCCAAAGTGAGATGACTTGGGGGCTGCTGTTATGGGTCCTTAGGGGAAATATTCAGCATGCCCAGGTGCAGAAGGAAGATTAACAAGATATATTTTCATTAATTAGATATTAATAAGAGGAACACTAAATCATAGAAGCAACCCATCAGTGTCAAGAGTTACAAAGAGAATGGATAAGTGCATAGCCTTTCTCTGCTGATACTGAATCCAGTAGCTTCCCTCTGAATTCTGACTGATGTGCTGATTTTCTCGTTCAGTGTAGAATCTCTCAATAGCTCAGTGTTTAGAACTGATTCTTTAATATGTTAGGTAACATGTGGCTGTAACTACCTGACATTTAACTAAAGGAGGGTAGGTTTGTACATCAACAATTTACACACATCTTAATTCAGGAATATGCACAATGTGAGCACATTAACTGAAATAAAAAAGCTCTTTAAATCTGATTTAACAGTGTATCTACACAAAATTAACTAATAACAGCAGACCCACTGAGCTGATTTGAAGTTGGAGCTTTTGAGGCCCCTCAGGGTCTGGGGCCCAGGACAGGTAATCCAGCCTTGGTATTGGTGCATTACTAGTGTTCATGGTGCCCTCTGTGTGCACACAGGGGCCACTGGGCCCCTGGATATGTGAGCATTGTGGTGGTTACTGTGACAGTAGAAATGGATGGCAGAGTGGCCCCAACATCTCTCTCTCTCTCTCAGCTTTCTGTGATATACAACAAATGAAAATAATAATTACTACAAACCGAATTTGAAAATCAAAAGTTTAGCTGCTGTGTCAGCTTTGTTTTGTTAAAGGTCCACAACTCCAAAAACATATGAAGCTGGAGTTGGTGAATTATGAAATTAATTAAATTATAAAATGATTGAGTCACAAAACAGTTTCACGTCTAAATTTGCGCTGAGCCATATGCTTCATCTTAAAAACGTGTTTCTAGCTGTTTCTATCTATTAACAATTCAAAGACAAATACACAGAGTGGCTCACTACAGGCCACAACATATTAGACACGAGGTGTAGAGACCTTCAGCATCCCGTTCATGTTCGGGTGGTCGTGCAGTGGTATGGAGGCACCGGTCCTCAGGAGGAACACCCCCATGCTGAACACCTCCGTCTCGCAGATGTGCATGTAGGTGACCGGGGGACTCTGGAGCCCTGCTGCTGCGGAGCTCGCTTTGCTTTTCCGGGGTGCAATTTTGAGGTCGGCAGCCCTGACCGCGGTCACTAAGGAGATGAGTTCACTCTGTTGGTCCGCAGCCAGTTTATTATCCCCGTTGGCCGAAGACTTGAGGCCTTTAAAGGTGATGTAGGCCTGCTTCGCTATTTTCTGAATCAGAGGAGTTTTGTTGTCCCGCGGCATCCTGGCTGCGGAAAAAACTAACGGTTATCAGTGTGTCTCTGGCACTGTTCCCGACACAAATACAACCGTGGTAAAAAAAGCCTTCAGACTCTCCAGTGTCAACAGGTTTCCTCTGGAGCTGTTCGGTTGACACTTAAAACAGACGAAGAAATGGCTTTTAAAAAAATAGCACACAGTTCATAGTGATAATATCTAATTCCAGCCAAAGATGAGAGCCTCCCTGTAGTCATTTTCCATCGTCCCCTGTCCTCGTTCGTGTTCATGGAGCATGCGCGCGAAGCGAAACGCTGCATGGGATATGGAGTTTTATCAGAGGATAGCAAAGACATCTAACGCGTGTGAACATGGACAGTGAGGCACTTCACAGCCAGTTTTTAACAGACATACCTATGTAATTGTGTAAGATTAGGGAATATACCAACATACCTAAATATTTAAAAAAATAAGATGACCTGCATTTCAGTGAGACTACATTACCCAGAGGTCCTGAGGGCTGCACCGAGTAGCAGAGGGGAAGGCCAGACAGGCCATTGAACTCCCCGCAGGGTTGGCGAGTAAATTTTAGGGAAGTGACGTATTTCTCCTCACCTCAACTCGCAGCTAAGCAAACCGTATCCCCAACCCTGACCACTTATCGGTGATGATGTTTCACGTGACCCCAACCTGACCCTGGTCCTTACCAGGTACCTCTGCCTCTTGTGGAGACTTTGAAGGTAAGACCCCCATTCCCCGCCCAGCATCACAACCTCACATCCTGCTTCTTGATGCCACTCTCTCACATCCCTCTCACTTTCCAAATGTTAATCAAAATTTTTTTTTATAATTTGTTGTTAATACAAATACCATCAATCAATATGTTGTGTACAGCAGTAGTGAGTGTTAAAGTGACATTGTTGTTATACCGAATATCATTACAATATAATAATAGATTTGATTTACAAAAATCATCATCATATCTATTCAAGAAACATGACTCTAATGAATAAAAACAGACCACATGAGTTCTACAAAATAATAGGTAGGGCTGTATATCATACATCTTACAGTGAGCTTCATGTTGGTTTATTCTGTCATAACGCTGTTTCACTGTGACACTGAAATTTTAGTGTTAATGTTTACATTTGGGCTTCATTGCTACAGGAAGCACATATCTCTTTAATCCAAGAGTAATGTAAAAGATAATGGAAGCATGAACTCCACTTTATGTTCCTTTTAGCAGCTTGAACATTTGATAACACAGACGTGCAACAATGGAGCGCATTTAAGGTGCAATGGGTATCCAGTGTCATGGTTGATTCAGTTCAAAAATTTTCAATGCATTGGACCTGTGTCCATGTACATTTGAACTCTTTGATTTCACCATCAGGGGAGATGAAAAATCAATTAATTCTTTTTTTTTGTTTAATCAAATTAACATAGAAACAAGACTAGAGGGCCACACAGAGAGCACAGACCTCAGCCAAGCTCAATGCCAAATTCATACTGAATGATTCAGATCAGCATGCTGGTGTTCCACAATCTACTTCTGTCCCACCATGCCAGTTCTCCCTTTTACACAGAACTGAATCCGTCTCTGTGACTACCTCCACTGCCAGTATAAGGGCGGAAAAAAAATATTCATACCTTAGAATGGCGAGGCAGAATAAAGGCACAACTTTCCCACCTCGAAGTTACTGTGAAAAAGGGGTAGTCCAGGTGTTTCTGGAGAGTTAACATTAGCAAGCTAGCTGAAAGAGGAAAATCCTCACGTTAATCACAAAATTCAACCCTCCTCATTCAAAAACTTCTATTTTGTCAAGCACATATATATATATGGTGAATAAAAGCAAAAACTAAGTGTTTTTGAATTATAAAGTGAAAAGTAGAAAATGAAAGTGAAGGTTTTTTTTGTTTATCTGATTTCAAAATGGATTTGGACTGAATGGAAGGCAACAGATCTCTGAATCTGAATCAGATATGAACATTACAAAATCTATTCACATGAACGTTTTCTGATGTGTCACCTGTATGGGTAAAGGAAAACTTTGTTATTTAACAGTTTATATTTTTCTACATTTCCTCTTCCAAATACATTTAGCTTGTTTATAAATTTTGCTATAAGTTTGTTTATAAAATATCTGATCAGCTGACTGCAATTTAATTTTACTCTATTGCCATGGTTCTCAAAGCAGGGTCCAGGGACCCCCAGGGTCCTTGAGGTTCCCAGCAAAAAAGGGAAAATTATTTTCACTGTAATTCCATCCATAATTAACACAATGACAGAATGTATGAATATTTTGGTCAATGGTTTCAAACACTTTCTGTAATAAAACATCTAAAGGCAAAAATCGTATTAGATGGGGGGCCCTGTGACAGAATCTTATGAAATGGGGGTCCATGGTCTAATTTGTGTCAGTTTAGGGTCCTTGATGTGAAAAAGTTTGAGAACCATTGCTCTATTGGACCTAAATGTTAAATCGTATGATCCTTTAGCCATGTAGGTGACACAACAGAAAACACTTATAAGAATAATTTTTGGCCACTTTAGTAGACACTGACTGGGTGTCATCTCAGAAAACGCTCACATGGGTTACTAGTTTTTACTAGTTTTTCATTTTATCAATGAGATATGAGGTTGTGCCTCCTGTTTTAGGGCACAGGGCATTGCCAGGACCCTGAAAATGTAACTTCTGGTAACAGGGTCCAGTTGCCATGTACAGATAGACAGTCATGAGTCAAAGTTGGTCTGTTAACCAGGGTGAAGGTCTGGTTTTTGTGTGATGTGGATTTGACGTTCTGAATGCTGATGAATCTTTCAAATCAAACATCTGTATGAAGCCAAAAGGAGTTGACTAGTCAGACTACAGATGTGGCTTCAGCCTGTCACTGCCCTCTGGAGCAGGAAGTCAGCTTGGTTCACCCAGCAACAAAACACAGGGCTGAGTCACCCGCATCACAAACACTTTCTGAGTAAATGTACTTCACTGATCACATGTGCGTAGCTCAACAAAACAGCTGGCAGAGTTGTGTGTGGGTTTGGATTTGAGTACCTCCTTACATGGGTGTTTTTTTTGGTTAGTAACTCAGTGCATTTGTGTGTGTGTTGCATTATGTATGATGCATTCAGCATGATAAGTGAGGGAGACACAAAGCAAGCAATATCCTCTTCAGAAATAATGAGGCCAGTTCATTATAGGTTCATACACACACACACACATACAAACAAACACGTGTGTGTGGTTGACACAGACACAGTTTCATTGCTCTAGAAGATAAGACCGTGTTGCTTAGAGACCCATCTTCAGTAGATAAGATGTGGTAAACTACTTTAATTCCATCTGAAATCCTGGAGAGTCAGACAGACAGGTCGTCTATGACCTATCTCATTTGTTCATTTGTTGCTGTTGTTAACTGCAACATAACTGTTATCTAACATATACAGAAATTATGTTTGATTGCTCTTAGAGCAGTTTAATTATTGTCAATTAATTTTAAAATGATGGGTCAAGGACAAATCACAATGGAGATATTTGCTAAAAAAGATTATTTCAACCTCGTTATCATTGATATTTAAATTACTAACATAAAAATTGTGTTTCATACTAAAGCATGCAAGTGAATAATTAACATGGTGTGAATATTAATATTTAATAATATGATTATTTTAAATATTTTCAAATCAATAAAAGTTTTTTATGTAACTCTTTATTGATTACTGATTATTTGTTTCTTATTACTTATTCTTATTACTGTAAAAGCAGTGCAGTGTGTTACAGCTGCAGCTGTTTGGCAACCACAAAACAACCACCTGTTGTCAAGTGACTGAATTTCCATACTTAGATCATACACGTGGGGGGTATCCAGGTAAACTAAACTAACAAAACAACTACTGTGAGATAAATTCAGAACGTAGTGGACCTTGATTGAGACTATTTTGTTTAATTACAATTCACAAGGTCAAGAAGGAACTTTGACTCTAAAGTTTGTTTTCACTTTTTCAGTGTAGGGCAAGACTGAGGTACAGTGACTAGATGACTTTGTGTCTGTTACAGAGCTATTAGGGAAGCAAACATAAGAAAAAAAAAGTACTATGACAGCTCATCTCCTCTTTGACAGTGGCCATGGATAATGCTATCAATCCTTCCCTCATCTTCAATCTGATTTGTGATCAGGAGAGTGAACAGACGTGGCTAAGTGTGAACAAAAGCATCTGCATCTTATCTGGAAATGTGACGTTTGAAATGACAACTAAACAATGTAAGCAATGTTTCACATAAAGAAAAAAAAATTGCATTTAAAAAAAAAACATGAAGGCATAATCCTAACCGCAGCGGCCCGGGTTCCAACTGTGGCCCTTTGCAACATATTATCCTCTCTCTCTCTCTCTCTCTCTCTCTCTCTCTCTCTCTCTCTCTCTCTGTCTCGCTCTCTTTCCCTGACTTTCCTCTCTCTCTCACTGTCTCTGTCAGGATTAAGTACAAAAAATAACTTAAAAGGAAAAAAAGTGATGAACCTGCTGGAAAGCACTTGTTATTCAGTGGTTTTAATTTCAAAAGTCACAAATGGGAATTGAACAGCAAGTCCCAGCCAGGTTAATCACTTCCGCTGGTTGTAGGACTGAATTTGCAGTACGTTTGTTTATTTGCATCTGTTGAAATTTTTTAGCAGCACATATGTTGTCAAATTGATGAAACTGTTTTCTTAAGTTGCAGTGTTGAGCTGTCTGGGCCACCGTACTTTAGTAATAAACGCTACAAAGGATTATTGGCTAAATCAGATTTTTTGGCAACATGCAACTGATATTTTGTCTGACTGAACTCCATTATTTCAAAGCTGTACAATGAGTCCTAACTTTTCTGGAACTATGTACTCAAATGGCATCTCACCATCCTGAGTTTAAGTTGCATAAAACAATATTGTTTGAATTATGTGTTTTCTGAGGACAAAGATGTAAAACTCCCTGTTTGTCTGGGATCTTATTTGCATGTGGTGCTGGTCCTCAGACATAAAGCCAACATTATTCCCTGGCTGTTTAAAATGTGCATGACTGACATTGCAGAGAAGTCAAGCAAGCTTCATCATGCCGTCCTCACAGCCACAGCCAAAGAACTCTGAATGAAGCAAGTGATTCTCTGCCTGTACTAAATTTGCATAGCAATACACAAACACATACACAATGCAAACACACATGTTCAGATTTGTTAGACATATACAGACATACACACAGGTGCATCTGCACACACTCATTCAATATGCACAAATATAAGGTGTGACTGAACAAGTGTTTGCACACACACACACACACACACACACCCACACACACACACACACACACATGCACACACACACACACACTCATTCCTCTGTCCTCTGGAATCGGCATATTGAGACAATGAGACAATGATAACAGCTGCTTATGGATCACTTAGTGCGAGCAGTCAACGTGGCCTTTGTTTTCAGTCAATACGCAGCCTGTTCTCCGTCATCAGAGTTGTCATTATTTTGCGATGCGTTCCACTGTTGAGAACATGAGGAGTCTTTTATTTGTTGCCCCCTGTGGCCTCATTGAATCAGGCCATCATTGAGAATGAAGCCAACTCTGTTTTGCATCAAAGAAAGCTAACAACCCGGGCCAAAGATGAAAATTCATTAGCTTGTCAGAAAAAATGCCTGCATAACTTGAGTGCAAGCAGCAGGAGACCATGCAATGCTAATGTTTGTTCTCTCCATCAAAAAGCTGCTTTCTTCAGACAGGTTTTCTGGGGAGTTCTGGTGGAAATGTGTGAGCCTATACAACCATCACAATCATGAGATGCAAAATGCAAATGTTTGTTCTGTACATTGTAAAGATGCATATTACAGAAAGGTGTTCTTTCTGGTCTCTTTAATGCAAACATATTTTGGGTTCATCCTAATACATAAGTTTCTGGATATTTCCATGTCAATCAGTATTTATTCTTTTTTTAAAGTATATTTTTTTGGGCTTTTTATGCCTTTATTGATAGTAGAGATAGACAGGAAATGGGGAGGCAGAGAGAGGGGGAATGACATGCAGTAAAGGGCTGTCCGATGTGGGAATCGAACCGGGGCTGACTGCAGCGAGGACTGTAGCCTCTACATATGGGGCGCCTGCTCAACCCACTGTGCCACTCGACACCCCAAATTTATTATCAAGAAAGGCAATGGCAGTAATGCTTGAGTTCTCTCTCCAGTCTCATAAATGTCTCTGCTTGGTTTAACTGGGAAAACTATCAGCAGCTTCCTGTACAGGACTTTATATCTATTATTTATATATTATCTATTATATATTTAGATTTTATTAGGGCCATCATCAACAATAATTTTCACTAGTAATCAATTACAGTTTTTTTCAATTGCTAACATGCACTGGTCAAAACTGAAGTCACATTGTCAAAACTCTTCACACAGTCAGAGAAACAGAAGTCTATGTGGAGCAAACTGTTTCAGTGACCACAGTTACCAAAATTCATGAACTCCTTTCTCAGTCAGAGTCCACCACCTGCAAAACACTATACTTCTGCAGCACATTTTTCAAATGCTAACACACTTGTTCAAAACAGTTAAAATAACAATCAAAACAGAATGATGGGGAAAAGAGTGCATTTCTGCTGCAGCCACATTGAAATCTATAGAAAATAATATCAAAATATTGACAATGAAATGAAATAATAATAATTCCAAACACAGCTGAGTAAAGTGTGCAGCTGAAAACCTACCCAGGTGACCTGAGCAAGCAGATAAAAGGGGATGGCTCCGGCAAAACAACAGGTGAGACATGCATCCCTCAACTATTGAAGTACATTTCACGGTACAGTACACTGTTTATATTTTAAATCTAGTGACATTTTTTAAATATATTGATTGTTTTGTGTCTTATATTACTGTATGTAGGATTCAAAGGTTGCCTCCTACAGGAGGGAGAGGCCGAATTTTTTCAGATGCCCAGGAAACTGCTCTCATTGACATGGTCATCGCAAATAATGCCATAAAACCGAGAGAAATTCGGGACAGAGTGCTGGCAGACAAGGTTACTTTTGCCAGTGTGAACACGGTCAGCACAGCAACAATCGCCAGAGTCCTTGAAAAACATAAAATAAGGATGAAGCAGTTGTACCCAGTACCATTTGAAAGAAATGGAGAATATGTGAAAGAACTCTGTTATCAATAAGTCCACGTAAGATGTCTATTCAATAACCAAACAGAATACATGCACAGCTATGCATAATGTGCTGTGCTAAAACTGTGGATTTACGGTAATGGAGATGGAGGCCAGACCAACTCCACCTATGTTCATCTTTGTGGATGAACATAGGTGTTTATGGATTCATCCTGGCAAAAACACGGCGCAGAGGAAGAAACGTCATTGGGCAGCGGGCAACTGTGGATGTCCCAGGCCGGAGGGGAGCAAACATTACAATGTGTGCAGCCCTCTCCAATCATGGTTTGCTTTTGTACAAACCTTTCATTGGTCCCTACAATACAGAGAGGCTCATTTCTTTCTTGGATGACCTCCATAATCAACTTGTGCCAGTAGGGGAGAGAGGTCAAAGGGCAAGAAACACAACATTTGTCGTTGTGTGGGATAATGTGGCGTTCCACTCTGCTGCGGTCACTGACTGGTTTGCTGCACATCCCAGGATGTCTGTCCTTTTCTTGCCTCCATACTCGCCCTTCCTGAACCCCATAGAAGAGTTTTTCTCCACGTGGAGGTGGAAGGTTTATGACCACTCTCCACATGACCAGCTGTCCTTGCTGGATGCCATGAATGCAGGGTGTGGAGATATTGCTCCTGAAACCTACCAGGGTTGGATCAGACATTCTAAAAGATTATTCCCAAGGTGCATTGCCAGAGAAGACATAAGATGTGATGTTGATGAAAACATGTGACCAAGTGCAGAAGAGAGGGAGTGAATATGTTATACATGAAGTACTGTAAATCACCATGCAAAGATATAGAAAAAATAAATGTAATTGAAGCAAATTGCTGCATTGTTGATTCATTCTTGTTACAATATACAATACAATATACAATAACTGAGTACACTCAATAAAGTGCAAAGATCTAATTCTATAATAAAATACTGATTTACCTGAAAATAAAAATTATTCAAACTTTAAAGATAAAATGTCTTTTATGAAATGCTCTCTGTTGTTAGTATTTTGTAGTTCAGTGTGCAAAGAGTGACAGTGTTTGCTTCCTGAGTGAGACTTGTTGCCAGTGTTGTGGATGAATGAGCTTAGTTTTTTACGATCGCTATAACAATGTTTTCAATACTTTTAACAATTTTCCTAAACTCTTAACGCACCAACACACCTACAACACACAATTGGCAAAACGGTTAATTTCATGCTCAAAATCACACATTGTAAACTAAACACCAACACTAATTTTCAAAATACAATAATACACTAACACAATACACTATGTCTACCAAAACACTGCTAACATGTCTCAAAATCAAATAATCCTTCCAAAACACTAACACATGTTTTCTTCCAACAGGAATATTTAGTCAATCATAGCACAATGTCATAAAAACAATAAAATCAGATGGAATGACAGAAACTGCCTTATACAATAGACAGTATATTGTATTCATCATAGATTGTGTTTTGCACTGCAGTTTCTTTGAGGCCTCTCTACATTTTTGTTTTGTTGGGTTTAGTAAAAAAAAATGCATTATTTTTATTGCTACAGAAATTCAATACAAAAAATGAATAACCCATCTCAGAGTAGCTTTATAGAAT
>NW_019175062.1:2347124-2371487 GCF_002260705.1 Seriola dumerili
CTCTCTCTCTCTCTCTCTCTCTCTCTCTCTCTCTCTCTCTCTCTCTGTCTCGCTCTCTTTCCCTGACTTTCCTCTCTCTCTCACTGTCTCTATCAGGATTAAGTACAAAAAATAACTTAAAAAGAAAAAAAGTGATGAACCTGCTGGAAAGCACTTGTTATTCAGTGGTTTTAATTTCAAAAGTCACAAATGGGAATTGAACAGCAAGTCCCAGCCAGGTTAATCACTTCCGCTGGTTGTAGGACTGAATTTGCAGTACGTTTGTTTATTTGCATCTGTTGAAATTTTTTAGCAGCACATATGTTGTCAAATTGATGAAACTGTTTTCTTAAGTTGCAGTGTTGAGCTGTCTGGGCCACCGTACTTTAGTAATAAACGCTACAAAGGATTATTGGCTAAATCAGATTTTTTGGCAACATGCAACTGATATTTTGTCTGACTGAACTCCATTATTTCAAAGCTGTACAATGAGTCCTAACTTTTCTGGAACTATGTACTCAAATGGCATCTCACCATCCTGAGTTTAAGTTGCATAAAACAATATTGTTTGAATTATGTGTTTTCTGAGGACAAAGATGTAAAACTCCCTGTTTGTCTGGGATCTTATTTGCATGTGGTGCTGGTCCTCAGACATAAAGCCAACATTATTCCCTGGCTGTTTAAAATGTGCATGACTGACATTGCAGAGAAGTCAAGCAAGCTTCATCATGCCGTCCTCACAGCCACAGCCAAAGAACTCTGAATGAAGCAAGTGATTCTCTGCCTGTACTAAATTTGCATAGCAATACACAAACACATACACAATGCAAACACACATGTTCAGATTTGTTAGACATATACAGACATACACACAGGTGCATCTGCACACACTCATTCAATATGCACAAATATAAGGTGTGACTGAACAAGTGTTTGCACACACACACACACACACCCACACACACACACACACACACACACACATGCACACACACACACACACACATTCCTCTGTCCTCTGGAATCGGCATATTGAGACAATGAGACAATGATAACAGCTGCTTATGGATCACTTAGTGCGAGCAGTCAACGTGGCCTTTGTTTTCAGTCAATACGCAGCCTGTTCTCCGTCATCAGAGTTGTCATTATTTTGCGATGCGTTCCACTGTTGAGAACATGAGGAGTCTTTTATTTGTTGCCCCCTGTGGCCTCATTGAATCAGGCCATCATTGAGAATGAAGCCAACTCTGTTTTGCATCAAAGAAAGCTAACAACCCGGGCCAAAGATGAAAATTCATTAGCTTGTCAGAAAAAATGCCTGCATAACTTGAGTGCAAGCAGCAGGAGACCATGCAATGCTAATGTTTGTTCTCTCCATCAAAAAGCTGCTTTCTTCAGACAGGTTTTCTGGGGAGTTCTGGTGGAAATGTGTGAGCCTATACAACCATCACAATCATGAGATGCAAAATGCAAATGTTTGTTCTGTACATTGTAAAGATGCATATTACAGAAAGGTGTTCTTTCTGGTCTCTTTAATGCAAACATATTTTGGGTTCATCCTAATACATAAGTTTCTGGATATTTCCATGTCAATCAGTATTTATCCTTTTTTAAAGTATATTTTTTTGGGCTTTTTATGCCTTTATTGATAGTAGAGATAGACAGGAAATGGGGAGGCAGAGAGAGGGGGAATGACATGCAGTAAAGGGCTGTCCGATGTGGGAATCGAACCGGGGCTGACTGCAGCGAGGACTGTAGCCTCTACATATGGGGCGCCTGCTCAACCCACTGTGCCACTCGACACCCCAAATTTATTATCAAGAAAGGCAATGGCAGTAATGCTTGAGTTCTCTCTCCAGTCTCATAAATGTCTCTGCTTGGTTTAACTGGGAAAACTATCAGCAGCTTCCTGTACAGGACTTTATATCTATTATTTATATATTATCTATTATATATTTAGATTTTATTAGGGCCATCATCAACAATAATTTTCACTAGTAATCAATTACAGTTTTTTTCAATTGCTAACATGCACTGGTCAAAACTGAAGTCACATTGTCAAAACTCTTCACACAGTCAGAGAAACAGAAGTCTATGTGGAGCAAACTGTTTCAGTGACCACAGTTACCAAAATTCATGAACTCCTTTCTCAGTCAGAGTCCACCACCTGCAAAACACTATACTTCTGCAGCACATTTTTCAAATGCTAACACACTTGTTCAAAACAGTTAAAATAACAATCAAAACAGAATGATGGGGAAAAGAGTGCATTTCTGCTGCAGCCACATTGAAATCTATAGAAAATAATATCAAAATATTGACAATGAAATGAAATAATAATAATTCCAAACACAGCTGAGTAAAGTGTGCAGCTGAAAACCTACCCAGGTGACCTGAGCAAGCAGATAAAAGGGGATGGCTCCGGCAAAACAACAGGTGAGACATGCATCCCTCAACTATTGAAGTACATTTCACGGTACAGTACACTGTTTATATTTTAAATCTAGTGACATTTTTTAAATATATTGATTGTTTTGTGTCTTATATTACTGTATGTAGGATTCAAAGGTTGCCTCCTACAGGAGGGAGAGGCCGAATTTTTTCAGATGCCCAGGAAACTGCTCTCATTGACATGGTCATCGCAAATAATGCCATAAAACCGAGAGAAATTCGGGACAGAGTGCTGGCAGACAAGGTTACTTTTGCCAGTGTGAACACGGTCAGCACAGCAACAATCGCCAGAGTCCTTGAAAAACATAAAATAAGGATGAAGCAGTTGTACCCAGTACCATTTGAAAGAAATGGAGAATATGTGAAAGAACTCTGTTATCAATAAGTCCACGTAAGATGTCTATTCAATAACCAAACAGAATACATGCACAGCTATGCATAATGTGCTGTGCTAAAACTGTGGATTTACGGTAATGGAGATGGAGGCCAGACCAACTCCACCTATGTTCATCTTTGTGGATGAACATAGGAGTTTATGGATTCATCCTGGCAAAAACACGGCGCAGAGGAAGAAACGTCATTGGGCAGCGGGCAACTGTGGATGTCCCAGGCCGGAGGGGAGCAAACATTACAATGTGTGCAGCCCTCTCCAATCATGGTTTGCTTTTGTACAAACCTTTCATTGGTCCCTACAATACAGAGAGGCTCATTTCTTTCTTGGATGACCTCCATAATCAACTTGTGCCAGTAGGGGAGAGAGGTCAAAGGGCAAGAAACACAACATTTGTCGTTGTGTGGGATAATGTGGCGTTCCACTCTGCTGCGGTCACTGACTGGTTTGCTGCACATCCCAGGATGTCTGTCCTTTTCTTCCCTCCATACTCGCCCTTCCTGAACCCCATAGAAGAGTTTTTCTCCACGTGGAGGTGGAAGGTTTATGACCACTCTCCACATGACCAGCTGTCCTTGCTGGATGCCATGAATGCAGGGTGTGGAGATATTGCTCCTGAAACCTACCAGGGTTGGATCAGACATTCTAAAAGATTATTCCCAAGGTGCATTGCCAGAGAAGACATAAGATGTGATGTTGATGAAAACATGTGACCAAGTGCAGAAGAGAGGGAGTGAATATGTTATACATGAAGTACTGTAAATCACCATGCAAAGATATAGAAAAAATAAATGTAATTGAAGCAAATTGCTGCATTGTTGATTCATTCTTGTTACAATATACAATACAATATACAATAACTGAGTACACTCAATAAAGTGCAAAGATCTAATTCTATAATAAAATACTGATTTACCTGAAAATAAAAATTATTCAAACTTTAAAGATAAAATGTCTTTTATGAAATGCTCTCTGTTGTTAGTATTTTGTAGTTCAGTGTGCAAAGAGTGACAGTGTTTGCTTCCTGAGTGAGACTTGTTGCCAGTGTTGTGGATGAATGAGCTCAGTTTTTTACGATCGCTATAACAATGTTTTCAATACTTTTAACAATTTTCCTAAACTCTTAACGCACCAACACACCTACAACACACAATTGGCAAAACGGTTAATTTCATGCTCAAAATCACACATTGTAAACTAAACACCAACACTAATTTTCAAAATACAATAATACACTAACACAATACACTATGTCTACCAAAACACTGCTAACATGTCTCAAAATCAAATAATCCTTCCAAAACACTAACACATGTTTTCTTCCAACAGGAATATTTAGTCAATCATAGCACAATGTCATAAAAACAATAAAATCAGATGGAATGACAGAAACTGCCTTATACAATAGACAGTATATTGTATTCATCATAGATTGTGTTTTGCACTGCAGTTTCTTTGAGGCCTCTCTACATTTTTGTTTTGTTGGGTTTAGTAAAAAAAAATGCATTATTTTTATTGCTACAGAAATTCAATACAAAAAATGAATAACCCATCTCAGAGTAGCTTTATAGAATTATGTATGGTTTTATGAAAAAAAGAAGACAGAGACAGAGTTGGTGCAGTAAAGGCTTTATTTGCAACAGGTCATTACTGCAAGATAACAAAAATATGCAATACAGCTGCCATTTATTATGTGAAAATACAAAATATACAAACAGAAAAAGCCACAGAAGTCCTCTTCTAATCTGCCCGGTCTTCTGCATTTGTCCACATCACACCTGATATCTTCTTGTTTGAATTGTTTGGCATGCCTTATACACCCCTGGCAGTGTTCAGCTGTGAGGTCTTGGCATGCAGCATCCATTGCATCCAGGAGGGACATTTGGTCCTGCGGACAATGGTCAAAAACCTTCCATCTGAAGGCTGAGAAAAACTCCTCAATGGGGTTGAGGAAAGGGGAGTAAGGGGCAAGGAAAAGGGACATCATCCTCGGATGGGCGTCAAACCAGGCTGTGACTGCACAGGAATGGTGGAATGCCACATTGTCCCATGTGATCACATGTATTGGCAAGTGGTCTCCCACCTGTCCCCTTTCTGCCTCTGGCAACAGTCTTTCGTGCAGGTCTTCTAAAGACAGGAGAGGGGGGTCGGTGTTGCAGGGGCCAATCTCACATTTATGCAGGAGTGCACCGTTGTTGGAGATTGCGGCACACATGGTGATTTTGGCCCTGGCCCGGCA
The DNA here is from genome assembly GCF_002260705.1 of Seriola dumerili. Classification (NCBI taxonomy): domain Eukaryota; kingdom Metazoa; phylum Chordata; class Actinopteri; order Carangiformes; family Carangidae; genus Seriola; species Seriola dumerili. Next base: position 2,352,185 of record NW_019175062.1, read on the forward strand.
CGGTAACTGTGGCCCTTTTGCCAATTATGTTTCTTCTGTGCTGACGCCTTTTCTCCAAGTTGAAGCCAGCCTCCTCAATGTAGATCATTTCATGTGGGACTTGATTGGCCGCCAACTCCATGACTCTCTGAAAGTAATCAGACACAGTGTGTGTAAATGCTTTGCTGTATACCTACTGTATGTCCTGCTGTACTCCAGGTTTATAGAGTAGTTTACTGCAAAACACACTATGTATAGTACAGTAATGACTGTATTGCATAACCTTACCTGGATGTATTGGTGACGGAGTTCTTTGATGTGCTCACTTTTCCTTTCAAAAGGAACTTTGTATAGTTGTTTCATTTGGAATCTGTGTTTAGCTAGAGTCTGAGAAATGAGTGTTATGCTGACTGCTGCAATGTTCCAAAAGACAAGGTTGTCCTCTACATCTCTGGACTGAATGTCCTTCAGTTTTTTTTCATTGTCAGCAATCACCATGTTGACAATGGCAAGTTCCTGTTCTTCATTTCGGAGCTTTCCTCTGCCCCCTGAGGGAGGTAGACATTGAATCCTTAGAGGGACAAAATACAGTTACATATTAGAGACCAGAGGCACACAGTTACAGTAATACATGGTAAAACTATTACACTTTGCAGTAGGAGAAGCCCTTATACAATATCCTACTTGTTGGTTTCTCGAAAAATCCAGACAATGGATGCCACTGTGTCCCGGCTGAGATTTACTGTACTCGTTCACCAGCCTCTCTGTATGATAGCCCGTGGTTTATGACATGGTCTATGATAGTAGCTCTTCTGGCCCTCTGGTCCTTCTTTAAGCGCCACCACGCATTCTAACTCTTCTCCCTCAATCTTGTCCTTGTCCAGGCATTCCTCTCCCTTGCCCTTGTCCCACTCCTCTACCTTGTCCTGGTACTTTTCTTCCTCTCCCTTTCCCTTGTCCCACTCCTCTCCCTTGTCCTGGTATTCATATTCCTCTTCCTCATGCAGGCATTTTTCTTACTTTCTTTGTGTTGCTCTATATTGTTCCTTTTCCACACAAGATTAGCCCAAAGAGGTCCTCTTTTACAGTATAACATATGGTCATGCGATTGAAAGAACCTCAACACCTTTGATCTCTTTGCATAACTTCAATCAGCTGTTTCTCAGTAGCAATGGAAAAAAATACAGGGGATAAATTTGTGTTCTACAATAGTCTACAATATGAACAGCTGTTCACTTTGACTTTAGCCTATAAGTTAGGTTTAGAATATGATGTTATCTGTTCCGACATACAGTGTGAAAGCATTTGTAAATTTGGCAGTGAAAATCCATTGTTACGGTCTTGGTTGAGCTTGTGTGTAAAAGAAGTTCAAGCATCTTAAATTTGTGTTAACTGTATGCATTTTGTGTCAAAGCAACAAGAAATGTGTTAATTGTACAGCTTACACAGACGGATGTTGTGCTGTGTTAAGAGTTTAGGAAATTTGCTAAAAGTATTGAAAAAATTGTCACAGCAATCGTAAAAAACTGTATTTTGAGACATGTATGATGTGTTTTGTTGGTGAGAAAGAGTTTTGGAGGTGAGATGAACTGTTTAGCTGAGATGCATGTTTGTAATGCAGACAGTGTGAAGAGTTTTGAAAAAGTAGTTTCAGTATTGACCAATGCTCGTTAGCAATTGAAAAAAACTGTAAATTACTTTTATTTCATATAAAATTTGTTTTATTTGGTATTTTTTGGTTGTTTTCTATTTATTGTTTATTGATTCACCACTAACTATGTGGACTAAGGTCTCCCTCAACCTACCAGCCTGGTAAGGTAAAACACTACCACCACAAGACAGACACCAGCCCATTAGCCACCCCACCCATCCAGGAAGCCAGGAGGTTTAAATTAATAAAGAAAAGCAGAGAGACAAACAAAATTAACTAAATATAGACCCCAGAATTGCAGTATAGCAGTTGTGTAAGGTGTTTTAGATAAGAGTACATAAACTCACTGAGCACTTTATTAGGAACACCTGTACATCTGCTTATTCATTCAATTATCCAGTCCGCCAATCAGGTGGCAGCAGTGCAACGCATAAAATCCTGCAGATACAGATCAGCAGCTTCAGTTAAAGTTCACATCAAACATCAGAATAATGACTGTGTAATGATTGTTGGTGTCAGACGCTTGTTTGAGTGTTTCTCAAACTGCTGATCTCTAGAGTTTTTACTTAGAATGGAGCCAAAAACAAAAAGCATCCAGTGAGCAGCAGCTCTGTGTTGATGAGAGAGGTCAGAGGTCAGAGCAGAATGGACAGACTGGTTGGAGCTGACAGAAAGGCTACAGTCACTCAGATAACCACTCTTTACAACTGTGCTGAGCAGAGAAGCTTCAGAGTGAACAGCACGTCAAACCTTGAGGTGGATGGACCTCACCAGCAGAAGACCACATCAGGTTCCACTTCCTGTCACCAAGAACAGAAACCTGAGGCTGCAGTGGACACAGACTCACCGAAATGGTGATGGTGTGGGGAATGTTTTCCTGGCACTTTGAGCCCTTAATACCAATCAATCATGGTCTGAATGTCACAGTGTATCTGAGTATTGTTGCTGATCATGTTCATCCCTTCATAGCTACAGTTCACCATCTTCCAACTTCTAATGGCGACTTCCAGCAGGAAGCAATGTGGTAGACCAGGAGATTGGTAGCATGAATGTGCAGCTGACAGATCTGCAGAAATTATATGATGCAATCAAATCAACATGGAGAAGAGTTTCAGAGGAAATCCGTAACATGAGGAACTAAGGCTCTTGGAGAGCAAAGAGAGGAACTACCCAGTGTTAGTAGAAACCCTCAACTGATGCCTCTTACAGGCTCAGTCATCTCAGGAATGTCCCACAGGAACCAGAGGACCAGGGATCCCCCTCACCTCCTCTCCACTATCACCCAGCCCACAAAGACCTGTGCAGGTCCCCCATCCATACACCCCTCCATCCTCTCATCTATCATTCATCCATCCATCCACCTGTCAGGCCATGGCAGGACCCAGTGCGACGGACAGACATGAGCTGCCGTCAGGTTGAGTCCTCTCTTACGAGGGCCCTGTCGGAGCCTGGAGTGCCACCCCAACTCAATCTTAGTAGTGGACAAAGTGAAGAGAGCGGGAGCTGTCCCATCAGTCTCCATTATGGGACAGTGTTGTTGCTTCGCTGTCGTGTTCCTGCAGTACTCCAGGGGAGATGCTGTCTCATACATCATCAGGGAACAAAGGGCCTGGCTGGGGGGTGGGGAAAGGAGGTGGGTCCTTCCTACCCCCGAGAGACACACACACACTCCAACCCCCTCCTCAAGTTCCAAAAACATTAGCCCTCTACTCCCCTTGAAGGGAGCTCCGCTCAACTTGAGGTTTGTTTCAAGATTATTTTCCAAAATGAGACAACACTAAAACCTTCTCTCAGATAATGACCAACTGTGCAAATACAAATGTTACAGAGTATCTGTGTGTGTTAAAGGATTATCCACAGCTAGCAAAATCAGTCTCAGGAAACTCTCTATGAGACATCTGTAGCCAGACACAACTCATGAAAGGTGACAAACCTATTTCAGTACTAAACATCTGTATTTCTTTACTGAACATTAGCTAAGGTTTGTGGGGTTACGGCATGGTTGTACTGTTTTGGGTAATGTTTTAGGTCAATGTTTTGGTTGAACTCTACACTAACTTTAATAGGAAAAACATCTATTTTGAGTCCACATTATCCACATTTTTTAGACACACAGTGACAAAGACACAAGCATGAATTTTCTGTGTGATAGGGCTCAACCTTTACCAGCGAATAAATTTCAACTCCAATATGATTAAAGCGATTTCAATATAGTAGTTCATCTAAGAATTATCACATATACTCCAACCAATCCTGTTGCTCAAAACGTGTGAGAGGTCAAAGGTCAAAGATGGACAGTTTTTGTAGCCGTTGTAAATTAAACAATCCAGTTGTGTTATTTCAAGTGTACAGTATTTGCAGCTGGTTTTTTGTGTATAGTATAACAGAAGGGCCAGTGTAGTGTGAGGGAAGAGCCTCTGGCAGCTGAATCTGGTGAGCAGAACATTAACATAGCAATGGGAATTTCTGCTGTTGCTATACTAGTGCTTGTCAGACCTCCCCCATTCCCTGCTGACAGTGAACTACTCACAGGCTGCGTTTAGATCGATTTAAGCCCTGCGTGTAAAAACGCAGCCCTCTCGTTCATTTGAATTAGGCGCAGTGGGAGGGGGATGCCAACACAGAGACTTTTGATGACGTAGGTTCGTCTGGTATTAAATGTTGAACCTGACTTAACTTTTGCCACAATGTCACATCATCTGGAAAGGACTGCATTGGCAGATAGGCACAGGCAACAAATTCCTGGCAGATGTGAATGCTGTATTTCTGCTGTTTACTACACGATCATTGTGACAAAAAAGTCTGAATGCCTATAGAGTGTGTTCAAGCTAAGGCCCCTTGCATGTTCCTCATGACAGACTCTGTATGTGCAGCTGCAGATATAACTGCAGCCAATGCACAGACCCAGTGTTTCCCTGTCTAAATCAGAAAAATCCTAGTGAGCGGATTTGTTAGTCTGCAGTATCCATGAATGCATTAGGAACTGGACAGTCTTCAAAGATCTTGCTCCCCATTAATTCCTATAGCATGTGAATCTGAGACTTCTGCTGGTTGAGCTGGCTGACTTGAGGTGTTTTGTGCGGATAGAGATCTTTATGGAAATGCTAAGGTGGACATAAATCGTGTTTTAAAAATTTGCTGAATTAGTGAGTGTTGATACTGTGCCCTGTGTTAAAAGGTCACATAGATCGTGGTTGTAAATCAGTGACTTCTTTGATACAGAGATCTGCTATATTGTCATTAAGAGGACCCATCATTATGCTGCATTTGCATGTTTACACTGAAACACAATAAGCCGGCATATGTGATTTTAGATAGCATGCAGGCGTTCAGGAATCAGAGACGTGACATGTAACGTGTAAAAGGGGCTAATGACTCTCCGGGAAGTTCAGTCAGAAACCCTGCAAAGTTGTCAAGGCAGAAATAATTTTACCTTTGATCGTGATGATTGAGAGGTAAACAGTAGAAATTTGGCATCCGTGTTACTAAGTAATCCATCAGGAATGTCTGCTAGCATGATTGTGATTGGCCATTGTAATGTCTGGCAAGATGAAGTCATGTTGCAGTAAAAGATAAGTCAGGTTCAACTTTTACAGACAGACAACCCTGCAGGTTTTTGCACCGCTGGACTTCTGGTAGAACTAAGAACCTTAAAGAGCAACAGTTTCCTCATCATTAGCCACTGCCTGTCCAACTAATGACCTCCTCAGGAAAAGCTTCCCTTAACTAACATTTGTATGTGTATGTGAACTGTCTAGCCAAACAAAAGAGAATAAACCCAGACTTAGTGAATTGTTGGTTCTTCAGATTAGTCAGGTTGTCTTAATAACAGAAAAGGGACCAGGGAACTTTTCCAAGACTGAAATGAAATTACCATCACATTTGAAGTTCAAGTTGTCTAAAGGGGGTTATGGATAGAGTCCCTAATCATTCAATAAAGCTGTTCAGACCAACACAACATCGCACGTAAACAGCACACACTGGAGTCAGACAGCTTATACAAAGGTAATAGTTTCTATCAAAGCAGCAGCAGTGACAAATGGGCTGGTTCCGCCCCATTGTTTTACACTTTACTCATGCTCCTCTTAGCCCTTAGTGATAGAGATGCTTTTATCATCCCTTTTAGATGTGAAGAAGGTTTTTGACAAACCAGTGTTTCCATCAGGAGTGTGTGTCACAGGAGGCAAAAAAGTCAACAGTTCAGAATTATTACAGGCCAAGAAAGTATAATAAACAAGTAATAAATAACTAGTCTGTTTCAGTTTGGCCTGCTTCAGACAATCATTAATGTTAGTGCAACAAAAAACATAGGTTCCTCATTAATGAGAGACCAAAAACACACACACAGGACAATCTGACCAAAAAAGTGGATCCTTGCTCATTTGCTGCAGCACAATCCAGTGGGTTGAACGCAGCCTTACACTCACACTGTTACACACATGGATAGTGGGAGCTGCACTATACACACAGTACAACCACTGAACCTGCAGGTAAGAGTCAGACCCAGCTGATAACAAATTCTACATTTAGAGAATTATTTTCTCTGTGTTCATGTCATGCACATGAATCTACAATCTATGATAAATTCAATGGAAATATTTTATACAATTCACTCCAATAAAAGTTTAATTTAAATTTCAGGTAACAGTTTATGGAGTCACCAACATAGTATTCACCATGATGATGAGTCCACGATTGCCTTTTTCTTGTTTGTGTGTGTGTGTGTGTGTGTGTGTGTGTGTGTGTGTGTGTTGCATCTGGTGAGTGTGTGTGTGTTCAGCATTGCCTGTCATCACTCCTAATCCAGAGATCTCAGCTCGGTGGTCAGGGTCTGCAGCCCAACCATAAAAGACACAGGGAACATAATGGTGGTGTGTGCTTCTGTGTGTCTGTGTGAGGGGGTGGGGTGGGGGTGGTGGTGGTGGGGTGGCTGATAGATAAGATAGTAGATGTCCTGCCAACAAAACACACTAGATTTGATAAGACCCATTCATATAGAGCAGATCCACAGCATCCATCCCTCTCAAAGTTACTTCAGTAACTCACTCCAGTACCTCACCAACTTCTGTAAGTCAAACTATATTGTTTTATGAACATCTACATACAGTAGCACATATATTACTGTAAATTAGTTCAGTAGTAGGAATGCGACAAATTACACTAGTATGTAAGTAGTGTTCTTTGTACAATTTGGAGGTACTTGTACTTTAGTATTTCATTTCATGGTACATTGTCTTACATCACTACATTTCAGGGGGAAATATTGTACTACTTCACATTTAATAATAACTATATATATATCTCTCTCTCAAATTAAATCGAAGGCAACTGGACTTGTATTTGTCTGTGGAAGACGTTTCGCCTCTTATCCAAGCGGCTTCATCAGTTCTTATGTATTGGTCTCTCTAGTCCGCACTAGTCTGACTAGTGCGGACTAGAGAGACCAAGAGAGACTAGAGAGACCAATGCATAAGAACTGATGAAGCCGCTTGGATAAGAGGTGAAACGTCTTCCACAGACAAATACAAGTCCAGTTGCCTTCGATTTAATTTGAGAGAGAGATAACTATGACCTGGACGAATGAGAACATTCACAGACACAACTATATATATAGCACTTTTCAAAACAGAGTTACAAAGTGCTTTAAAACAAAGCGATAAAAGACACAGAGAAAGAGGCAAAGTGTCAATCAGCAAAGCAAGTATAACAGGGAGCATTACAAATATGTAGGTAAAAACAATCAAATTTGACACCTTAAGTTACTAGTTACTTTAAAGATTACGATTTTACATGCAAAACATATGAGGAGCATACAATAAGATGCAGTGCTACTTTTAGACAATCCACTAGTGTATGAGGTAGAATTGCCTCCACATTGACAAATTACAACTTTAAGTAATAATATCCAATAATACAACATTTTAGCACTTATTATAACTATTATTATTATTATTATTATTATTTTCCTTTCCAAGAAGAGAAGAAAATTATTTTATAAATGTGCTGAGATTTGGTAATGGTTAATTATTTTCTCTTTTAAAATTAAAGGAGGCGATACCTCCTTTGCCTTTATGGCCCAGCCTCCTCTGATTCTAACCCCACTATCTGCTGCCTCAGCTGAAATCCAGATCCATCAGACCAGGTCTTCAACTGTCCAGTAATGGTGAGTCTGTGTCCACTGCAGCCACAGGTTTCTGGTCTTGGTGACAGGAAGTGGAACCTGACGTGGTAACTGCTGTTGTAGTCCATCTAATTCAAGGTTGGACATGTTAATCTTATCTTTATCTCATAGTTATCTGAGTGACTGTAGCCTTTCTGTCAGCTCCAACCAGACCTGTCCATTCTCCTCTGACCTCTCTCCTCACAAGTTGTTTCCTCCATAGAGCTGCTGCTCTCTGGAAAAACTGAAACTGGAAAAGACTTCCTGTGTAGTAATTGTTTTGGGATTTGTAGTATTTTCTCTTAATGTTTCTGCTTTCTCTTCTGTATGTGCAGGGATTGGCTCACAAATTTCAACCTAATGATGTCTATACCAAATTTAATGGCAATTGATTCAGTAGTTTTCAAATATGGACCACATTTGATCATGTTAATGCTGGAGGAAAAGCCAGAAGATCACCAAAGTCATGGGGATGCATCCTCTAGGAAACATGAGTGTCTGTACATTACAGCCATCAGTTTTACGGCATGAACCAAGTGGTGAACAGATGAACCAAACAACATTGCCACCCACAGGACCATGCTGCTAGCATAGTTAAAAACCCACTACTTAGTTTAAAAGAAACATCCTGAACACCCATGGCCTCACTTTACCATAAGCAAGACACTTAATGTCACTAAAGACAAGTATTAATCCTAATGTCTTTAGTGACCCTGACATTAACTCATAACTATGTGAAACACTTTTCAAAAAAATTGCTAGAGAATCAGATAAATAAAATTGCAGTTGTTGTTTTTTGCAATTGCTGACATGCTTATTGGATTTGACTCATTGTGTCAAAACTCAACACTCAAGCCCAAGAAGACAGAACACTAGAAAAGTCAAAATGAAGAATTAAAATCAAAACCTGACAATCTTCTTTCAAAATGGTTCAAACTGCTTTGAAAGAGAACAACTGCTTTCACACAATTTCTAAACTAGATCTCATTTTTTAAAAACTCGACACACAAATCCAAATTGCACACACAAAATGCAAAGTGCAACAAATCTGCTGCAAAATGAAACACTGCATTCAAAATATCATAAACACATCTCAGAATCAAGTACTTGCATCAAATGACAAAAACCTTTTCCATTATAATAATTTTTTAATACCATGTGCACACTGTTCTAAATCTGAAGCTCTTCTGTCTTCCACAGGCCTGTATATACATTTCCACACAGTGTTCTAAAGTGACAATGATCTGCTGAGAGGGGTTGCTATGTACACAGTACAGTAAACATCAATGTAATATTAAAATCAAATATATTTTGTTTTCCAAAACATTATTGCCGTGACTGTAGTAGTGTCGTACAAGAGAACAAAACCATATACCATATATAGTAATTTGTACAAAAACCACACATATGTAAAAACCACCACATTAACCACTTCCAGTTCCTCTGAAAACATGTGACCTCGTCCTCCATGATATTTTTACCTTTCCACTCTGAAGATCAAAGTAACAAACAGTGTGAGTGTGTGCAGTATATATTGCACAAATGTTTTTTGCAGCTGGCTGTATTGTAATACAGTATGATAACCACCCATAAATGGGTGGCTACAGTGAGACCTACAAATGTCTGTGTAATACAAAGCAGTAATATGTATTTTACAGTAATGCTGAAGAAGCCATTAGATATATCTCTTCATACCTGTTTGAATCATGGATGCCACTGTAAACTGACTCACGCTGGATTGGACTCTCAGTTACAGTAACCTGTGGCTGATGACATTATCAATAAGTGTAGCCCTAATCTCATCAGACACAGGTCTCCCTCCTCTTCTTTGTCCTTGTCCTTGTTCTCATCTTCTTCCTTTCCCTCCCTCCTCTTGCTCTCCTGGCAACATCTGTTGTTCAAAACAGGAACTGCTGTCTGACCATTGGCCTTTTTATTGGACTATTCTGAAGCAGTGATTGGTTTGTGATCAATTAAACAATTAGTTTTTGCACATGTGAAGCATGTGTAGCAGGTAAATAATTGTGTGTAGTGTTTTGCAAAGTATTTTATCACATTGAAAATTCAATCAGAGGCTGTGAAGTAGCTCATGGTTTTGCAGATTTGGTTTGTGGTTTTGCTCTTTGAGTGACAGGTTTCAGAAATTGTATGATATATAAAGTTTTTTTGTGTAAGCAAAAAAACTATAATACAAAACACTGCTGTCTTTACAACTTTGTATATCTTTTTAATTTTGTCATACAGGCTTCTTACAACAGAAAAATAGAAAATATTCAGAAACAGCTGATTTTACAGAACAGTAGAATTTACAGGTAGTCCAGGACTCATGTCAAAGAACATGTTTACACTGAACTGTGTGTATGGTGTAAAGTAACTCTACATTCTCATACAGGGAGGGGGCTGGGGGTGGGTTGGGTCAGATAGGCAGATACTCCCACAGACGCCACCATGTAGAGACTGAGGTTGGGCTGGACTCTCTGCTCAGCCTGCCTCCGTGTCAGGCCATGATTTTTGACATAGTCCACCAAAGTGGCCCCATTGTCGTCTGAAATATGTGTCTGTCGATCACCAGGTCTTCTTTTTTCTGGCCCTCATCCCCCACCTCCTTTCTGTCTTCCTCTTCCTCTCACTTTCATGTTTTCATGTTTCCATGTTTGCAAAGTTTTCACAGAAGCTCACCTGAGCTCCACCTGTAGTACTAAGGCACAGACTGACAAGAGTTTTCAGGTGTGTATGTGTGTGGTGCAAAATTCAGGTGTGAGTTGTAAGATTCAAGTCTTGGACAAAGTGTTTAATGTAAGAAAAAGTGTATAGTGTTTTTGTAAGTGTGCATGTAGAATTGAGAACAAAGTGTAAAGTAGAAAATGTGTTTTTACTTTTAGTTCCTTTGTGTAAGGAATGGTTTCAAAAGTTAAGGTTTTGATTGGCTTTGGCTAAGCATTCCCTTTTAGTGTAGCATTTGCAAAAATCTAAGTTGTAACAATCACAAAAACTTTTTTTGCTGTGAGTTTAAACTCTTGGCCCTGAAGATCAACATCAAGATCAACATCAAAATTACCATAATGTTCAAGCTTCAGAGGGAACATGATGAGGAAAGGAAAGCAATGGACAGATGAGGAATATGAGGACAGAGAAACAGCAAAAAACAAGTAGGTGACAGAAAGATATGCTTAATGACTTCAAAACACGAGACTGATACAGAGTACAGAGGGAGAGAAAGCACATTATTTGTCTGTAAGAGAGGTTGTTTAGATGCTGGTCTGAGCCCATTTCACTGTGTGTGTGTGTGTGTGTGTGTGTGTGTGTGTGTGTGTGTGTGTGTGTGTGTGTGTGTGTGTGTGTGTGTGTGTGTGTCTGTGTAGAGTGTGTGTACATNGTGTGTGTGTGTGTGTGTGTGTGTGTGTGTGTGTGTGTGTGCGTGTGTGTGTCTGTGTCTGTGTCTCTGTGTACAGTATGTGTACAGATCATGACTCAGACAGGAAATAGATATGATCTTTCAGAGATGGAGGCTCAATTATTGAATGGATAATACTGTATAATATCAGAATAATGTCCCTACTTGACACACGTGCACAAAAAAGTCTGTGATTAATCATTTCCTATGATCACAATAATAGAGTCAGTAGACAATAAATCCATACATAGAGGGCCACGCAAGCCTGTAGAGCCTGTGGAAGTAGTAGTTTAACCTAAGAAAACAGAGGGTTTATGACTACTACTACTACCATTACCACTGCCAGAACTACTACTGATAATAACATAAAATATTAATAAAAATCTTACAAAATAAAGTGATCAGTCAATACAATACTGAAACTAATGTAGTAGTGTTCTAAAATTAAACTAAAGCAAAATCTTTTGTAACAGACCCACTCTTATGGCTGTCTATGTTCTTGTTGCAGGAGCCTGTTGGGCTGTCAGATTGACTGCACTTGAATTTATATATTGCTTTTCTAGTCTTATTGCTTTACAATGGAAGCCACATTAACCCAATCACACACTGATGGTTGAGTTCAGTATCCTGCCCAAAGACACTTTGAAATGCAGGCTGGAGGAACCGGGAACCGAACCACTACCCTTAGTAGTGCACCACTAGCTCCTGAGCCACAGCTCTGACCAAGGTTACAAAATGCCTGCTCTCTCTCTTTCTGATGAGCAGCCTCATTATTTCTTTTCTCAATGAAAATAAATTTAATTGGCATCTTCTAAGAGTGAGAGCGATCTCATGTCTGTGTGTCTGTTTGTCTTTTTGCTCTTTCAGGCTGATTAGACCCCTGCTCAGACCAGAGCCCCTCTCTGGGGCTGTATCAGACATTTTATTTTCAAAACAGGTGGTCAAACCCGACCACTGTGCTCCTTTGCCTCTGGACAATTAGCTGTCCCTACACTCAGAGGACCCTGTGGTCGCCCATCTCAGTCAGACTCTTCTCTGTTCTGGCTCCACAGTGGTGGACATTGGAGTCACTGCACATCTTCTGCTGTATGCTAAACACCTACCTTTCAGTCTACAGCTTAATCCTTGCTAGGACTTACTTATCTTACTCATTTAAAAAATGTTTAAGCACTTGTAGTTTTTGATATCTCTGATGATAGCTCCTGCTCCTACGTGGTTTGAATGCAATTATTGTAAGTTGCTTTGGACAAAAGCATCTGCCAAACAAATGTAATGCAATATGTATTGTATGGTGTGTCTGAAAGATTCTGTGCGCTTCAAATAAAGTAGACGTCAGATCATGAGATGATCAGACACTTTGATTATTTTCCAACCATCCAACAAGCAGCAGTTCATCAGGCATTCTTCACAAAACTATTTCCATTGTCATGACCAACCAAACCGTGTAAACCAACGGGAGAGAAAGACTGACGGCTCAGGCACCTACAAATATAGGAGAGCAGTCACCAGGTGTCAGTCCCAATGAGCCACTCCCCAGATCCCAATAACCACGAAATTGGTCTGGAGACCTAGAGGCTGCCACACCATCACCAGACATAACACCATGAATACCTTCAAAAAAAGCATGCACCTTATTTGCATTCGTATCATTCATTGCAGCAAGACTATTTGCAAAACACAAAGGGACCTATCTTACACCCAGCGCAAAGCAGTGCAAAGTGCAACACAAGTGTATTTGCTAGTTTCAGACCGAAGCAGTCATTTCCCCCCCCCCCAGCACCCATGTTGTTTAAATAGCAAATACAGAATACTACCATTGACCAACATGTACCCGGTCTGAAGTCAGTGGCGCAGTATTATATTGCTATTTTAGGGAGCTCAAGAGAGCAACGTGCCAACATACACAGGCGCACAGAGCTCATTCACTCACACAAGCAGTGTGAGCTGAAGATGAGCTTATGTTTGGATAAGTCAGGTGAACATTACAACACAGCCTCAGAAGGTCGGAGCTTCTTTGTGACATGTTGTGTTGTATAACGTTTCCATGTGTCATGGATGTTTCTTGCATGAGACTCTGCAGAGAAGCTTCTTTCTTACTACCTGGTAAATCCACCACAGTGTTCCACATTCATTCATAAATTTATCAACACAAATTTCATGACGATTTATTCACATATATTTATAAATATAAATATTTCTAACGTTGTGATTTGTGCCGATACTTCACTGTAGAGCTGTGAGCAGTGCGTTGATTTGCTGAGCCCTTCTTTGCTCCTCAGGACACACAGAGCTGCTGCGTTTGTGTGCCAGGACTGGGCTCACTGGTCAGTCACAATATATAATCAACTGGCCACAAATATAATCTAACTGTGTGAAACACTGCGCCGTTATAATAGCAATACCCCAAGGTGCAAGCGTGCCAGGCTTTTAAGGGGAATGAGAGATGGCACTATGATTGGTTTATTTGATGCCCAAAACATGTATGACAACGTAGAACAACCATGAATAATTAAGAGTACAACCCAATGATGCGCCTGGCGCAGAGAATGTTTTTCAGCCGTTGAAATAGCAAAAGAGGCATGGACATGCCCTAAATGCATTTGCGCCACACACTTCAGACCATACGCTTCGGATCATTGAAATAGAGTCCAAAGAATTCTTGGAGAGGGATCAGGGAGGCAGTGTCATGCAGCTGTAGGACACCGTCGTGACAGGTCCGCCATGTTGTGGGGCCAGTACAAACACTTTTGCCCTCAGACATACTTGGATGACGTGGTTGTACAAACTCATTCGCCACCATACTAAAAGGACAGAGAGAGCATCTGCCTCCTGAAAGTAACCATGTGAGGTGATTCGAGCAGCTGATTGAGATACTTCATTGACAGGTGAGCTGCATTTAAGCAATATCACACTCAAGGTCATGATGTTGTACTGAATATCAGCACGGCTGTGATTCACTCATAGGTATGACGGCGCAGGCCAAACACCGTAGACAATCACAGCCTTGATGTCACAGCCAGCGGTACCCTGACTGCTGTTAGGTACCGGGAGGAAATCCTCAGAGTGATTATCAGACCTCACGCTGGTGCAGTGGGCCCTGGGTTCCTCCTGGTGCAGGACAATGCCCGGCCTCATGCTGCCAGAGTGTGTAGGCAGTTCCTGGATGATAAAGGCACTGATGCCATTGACTGGCCCTTATGTTCCCCTGACCTAAATCCAATGTCCAGGAGCTCACTGATGCCCTGATCCAGGTCAGGGAGGAGATCCCCCAGGACACCATTCGCCGACTCGTCAGGAGCATGCCCACAGGTTGTCAAGAGTATATACAGGCACGTGGGGGCCTTACACACTACTGAGACACATTTTGAGTTGCTGTGATGAAATTCATGCAAGTTGGATCAGCCTGTGATTTCAATTTTTTACTTTTACTGATTTTCAGTGCGATTGTGAATCCAGCCCTCAATGGGTTGATCATTTTGGTTTTCATTGACCGTTGTTACGTCATTTTGTTCTCAACAAATTATACAATGTACATCAGTAAAGATTTCAAGATCCGATGTGTGATTTAAGTGTTCCCTTCATTTTTTTGAGCAGTGTAGTTCCACAACTGGACTGGACTGGACTGTTGCTAAGCAATATGTTATGGGCTCCAGGCAAAGCTCTTGTTGTTGTTGTTGTTGTTATGTTGTATGGCGCAGTATTTCCTTTTTGAAATAAGGGGGGGACAACCTGTCGTCCGCTGCTCCGGAAGTGGACTTCCTGCTTGTCAGCGCCTCCACACTGCTCCTCTGTGTCTGTGCCCCAGTGTTCCTCGTTTTTGGCTGGTCTCTCCCCTGTTGTGAAGCTGGTCCCAGCCGCCTATCAGAAGCCTGCCTGGTCCCGTCCTCTACTGTATAAGAGCTGCCTCGTGAAAATGGCGGCTGTGATTTGACCTGAGCAGTCCGGGTCCGTGTCTCTTTGTTGAAAGTGTCGACGTGTGTGATAGTTCTCTCTCCAGGAGTTAACTTTGATATTTGTGGTTAATAAGTGATGTTGACTCGTTGTGGCACTAGTTGGTTAGTTGCGGGATCATGGGCTCAAGGGTTTAGTTTAGTTTAGTTTAATGTGTTATTTTCCTGTCTATTTTATTTTCAGTCTGGCAACATTAGGATTTATGGGTGGCTGCTAGAGTGTAATTTGTTTTGACAGATAAGATTGGAGGTAGGTTTTTTATTTTCATTTGTTTTCTTCTGTAGTAGTG
The DNA here is from genome assembly GCF_002260705.1 of Seriola dumerili. NCBI lineage: Eukaryota > Metazoa > Chordata > Actinopteri > Carangiformes > Carangidae > Seriola > Seriola dumerili. The sequence continues at coordinate 2,367,609 of NW_019175062.1, forward strand.
GGGATTGGTCGGGTTAGGAAGCGGGGTTTGTTTTGTTTGTTTTATTATTTGGCACCACCCGCTGCCCTTTCCCCTTTGTTCTTCGGCTCATGCGATTCCTTTGTGTTGTATTTGTAAACTGTTTTGGTTGTTAAACAATAAAAGGCAGAACTCGCCTGATGACATTGGCTAAATGTTGCTTCCCTTATTCCACAACATCTACAGGTTGCAACACAATACATAAACATTTTCCTCACCTTCACAGTGCACACTGGCTTGCTACTTTGTCTACATGTTGAAGTATCCAGGCTTCTTCCTTCATCCTCTCCTGACGACCAGACATCATTTCATTCAAATGTTATTTCTGGAAATATTTTCATCTTTATAAAGTTTGTCACAATCTAAGATAGTTAACGGCTGTTAATGTGACGCTAATTAACGGTTAATAGAACACCTGTGAAGCGGAGTGATACATGTAGTTAAAAGTCCCAGTGCTGTTGTACTCTATATCAGCACTCATGGAATGACTCTAGTCCCAATGAGATTACTTGGACTAAAATTCTTGCACAATGGTTGATACTAACGATACTAACAAATACCACCTAAACAATTTGTCACAGCTTGCTGTACCTCACTGTCTGCATTGCCCTGAGTCAATTTACAATGGTAATACAGCATAAATCATGGCTACATGTGTGTGGGGCTACTGAGCATTGTAAAGCTGTGTGTGTGTGTGTGTGTGTGTGTGTGTGTGTGTGTGTGTGTGTGTGTGTGTGTGTGTGTGTGTGTGTGTGTGTGTGTGTGTGTGTGCGTGCGTGCGTGCGTGCTGCCGTGTGGTGGTGTCTGTGAATGAGGGGAATCCACAGATCCAAAACAAGGAAGTGAAAGCAACTGATCAAGGCCAGCTCATAGGTCATGGATGATTGACACGATCTTGCTCTCTTAGTTTGTGTGTAGGTGGATGTATGCGTCCGAGTGCAGATTTTGAAAGTCATGCTGCTAAACATAGTCTCCAAATTGCACTTTTCCATGACATGTGAACCTTGGTCAAATGTGTGGGAGAACAGTTCGTTGGTACAGACAAGGAGGATGATTGGCCAAACAATGACTGCTACATTGAAGGGAGCAAGTAGCAGTGTTATAGTTAGTTGCAGTCCATCTCAAATCTGCTGCTTGAAGAAATCAAGACTTAATGTGTAAATCTGAGTAAGTGCCCCCTACAAGCTGCAGGTGCTCATGAGAAAAGGTCATTGGGTCATTAAAATGACAAAGGTTTGACCTCTCTGAAGCATGAATGCAGCGAAATTTCACCATAGTGTGTCCATTAGATTTTGAAATGTAGAAAAAAAGTTGACTTACAGGAAGGTAAAGCTGACTTATAAAGCATGCAACAGAGCATGCAACTGCTCCAGTGCCCTAGGGACTCAGGGAGGCTGAAGACACCAAGTGAGTCAAAACCTAGTATATGTCTGGACCACATATAGTCAAATCCTGATTCTGTAACTGTGACATGGTCTGACAAAATCACCAAATTACAAAGACTGGGCTGTGATTTCAGCTATATTCACTTATGAAATGATCACTTCGAGAGGAAGTTCTAAAGTTATCTTTTAGGCTTTTGACTTTATAAGAGAGAGAGAGAGAGATTGATTTTTACAAAAACAGTTTATTTACATATTCATTATCTCAATCAGTTCCTTTTTGTGCAAATCACATTTTTAAAAATAAATTATGTTAAAAATTGTGCAAAATGCAGTTCCTCGTTTTGAACAGAGCGGATGATGTTCTTGTGGCACCAAACTGTTTTAAAACCCTCTAAATCTCCTGTTTGTTTATAAAATTTGAACTCTAACCAGGGTCTGGCCCTGAGGTTTACCTGCCACACTGTCTTGGCCTCCTGCCCTTCTGTTTTCTATTCTGTTTTTCCTGCTAATCTTTGCTTCTCCAGAGAAGAAGTTCAGGAGCTGCCACTTATTTTTTTTGTCTTTGTTGTAGCCAGCTCCCATGATAAAAACCCTCTCAGTAAAAACAACATTAAAGAGCTCAGTCTCTTACACTCAGTAAAAACATGGAAAACAGTGTCACGTTGGTCACAGAATGAACACTTGTTTAAACAGCAGGATTAAGAACAGAAATAAAAGCATTGGAGGCAATAGCACAACGTAAAATCCTTCACTGGAGGTCACCAGTCCGTTTCTTCAGGGGGTGCTTGTGGATGCTCTTCACACAATTTTCATTGTCGGTTCTGTGTGGAGTCAGTTTTTGTGTGTTTGTGATTTTCAGTAGGGGTCCGGTCAGGGTTAGAGCTCCAGGATCCTCTGGGCCACCCGGACAGACTGCAGCCCCAGCAGAGAGCCCAGGGCATCACTCAACACTGGCCCCACAGCATCCACCAGCTGTTGTAGGGTCAGGGTCTCAGACCATATCAGCACTCCCATCAGGCTGGGTGTAGTGTCACTGCTGAAGTCCAGTCTGGCCCCGTCGATCAATGGTTCTCTCAACAACCAGTGCAGAGAGTCAGCTTTGGGACACCTTTTAAAAACACTTTGATAAAACAGAGGCAACCCAATTAAATTGAGAATTTACACAGGTTAAGCAGTGCCACAGCTGGAATGCTACAAAGTTATTGAAAACCAGCACTCTGCCTTTCAGTAACATCTGAGGGAGCAAACATCTCCACTTGGAGAGTTTTCCTTCCATCTTTTCTGTGAATCTCCCAGTTCTTCTCCACTACACTTTTTTTTCCTAAAAATATACCTAAGTATTTCATGCCATCCCTCTTCCAGTTTAGGTTTTGAGGTAGAACTGGGAGACCGCCACGCCATTCACTGACAGTGAGGGCTTCACTTTTTTTTTCCCCCCAATTGCCGAAAATCATTCATAATACTGGCTAAAAGGTCTGCATCCCTCTGACTTCTAATAAAAACAATAAGATCATCTGCATATGCAGATAAAAACATGTTTCTATTAAAACCAGGTACAACTAGACCCTGTAGGGTAGAGCGTAACATGTTGAGGAGGGATTCCAGGGAGAGTGCATAGAGGCGCCGCAACAGCACAGCCCTGCCTGACACCTCTACACACTCTAAAAAGGAGCACAGACTGCCCTTAAACTTCAGCATACTCAACCTCGCTGTACAGCACCTTGATCTTAACCCAAACTTCTCCCTTACTTTCCAAAGGAAGTTGTGCTCAATGCAGTCAAAAGCCTTTTCCTGATCCAGGGAAATCAGACCAATATCTAAACCCAACGAACCAGAGACATCCAAAACATCCTGAATTAGGAGGACATTGTCCACCATGGACCTGCTGGGCACACAGTAGGTCTGGTCCTGGTGGATGATCTGCTCCATAGCTCTCTCCAGCCTGCAGGCCAAGACTTTGGACAGAAGTTTGTAATCTACAGAGCAATGACATGTTTCGGATGTCCTGCAGGTTTCCCTTCTTTGGCAGTAGGGTGAGGACTGCCCTCCTGTAGGACAATGGCATGGAACCAGTGGCCAGACACGCGTTAAAAACATCTAGGCTTGCCAAGATGTCCCAGAATGCCTTGTAGAACTCTGTGGTGAGGCCATCGATGCCAGGAGCCTGCTGCCCCTGCATGCTCTGCAGGGCGGCTTGTAGCTCTGCATCTGGAGGGGGGGCCTTGAGCTGGTCTGTTTTGAGGAAGTAGTCCTCCACAGAACCCCTCTAGGAAGATTTGCTCCTCTCTGTATTCACTCTTAGAGTTCAGAATAAAAACTCACAGCTCTCCTGCGTATCTGGCTTGGGTCAATGAGTTCCTGCCCCATGTCGGAGAGCAGTGTGTGGATTACCTCCCCCTGTCCGTTCTCCAGGCTGAAGAAGACGCTAGGGGGAGCATTCATCTCCCTGATGGTCTGGAACCAGTGCACCCTTCAT
>NW_019175062.1:2371512-2374971 GCF_002260705.1 Seriola dumerili
GGGGGGGCGAGGAGAGAGTCAGGACAAGAGACGCAGGGAGGAGAAGGGACGAGGTAACAAACGAGATGAAGAGGGTTGGGGTACGCAGACAGGAGGTAGAGCTTAGACGACAAACGAGTGTTTGTTCTGGACGGGTAGACTGGTCAGAGCGGGAGCGAGCGCGAAGGAGAAAAAAGTAGTAACGACGCCGCTGAGAAGAAGTTTAGTGTGGGACAAAAAAGACGGACACATGTGGTAGAATAGAGGTAGTTAGACTTGGGGTTTTCTGATTCGTTTGGCTCTCTCATTCATAAAGTAAGAGAAGTAGCTGGATCTGCTCATGATTAACAGTGAGGTTTAGATATAAGTTACTTGTCTGAAGTCAAAAACAAATTGAACTGATGATTGGATTATAGGCTAGCTGTTGTTATTATATTATAGTCTCTAGTTTTTAACATCTCACTCATCATGGATGTTTTTAAACTGGGTGTTTTAAATATAAATGGAGCTAGAGAGGCAAGAGGAAGAGCTTTTATTGATGAAACAGCTAAAATGAAAAAAAATAGATGTCATTTTCTTATAAGAAACGCACAGTGATTTTATAAATGAAGCAGAATGGAGGAGGGAGTGGGAAGGGGAAGCCATTTTAAGTCACACTTCTCTGAGTGAAGGAGTGGGCTTCCTCTTCTCCAGGTGTCAACAGCCTACTCTGCCTTCACCTGCTGCTTCGTTGTTTTTCCACTTACTCCGTCTCACCCCACCTGCTGGCCACACCTACCTCATCAGTGCCTTCAGCTCCACCATGGGCTCTCAGCTGCATCTCATCACTCATCAAGTCAGTATATTTGTATCCCTGGTTCATTCCCTCATTGCCAGATTGTTCTTTGTACCATGCAAGACTTTCCAGCATTCATCCCTGGACTGACTTCCTGGTATTGACTCTGCTTGTCTCTGACCATCCTGCCGTGTTTCTGCCCCAGTACACCTCAGCCTTCTGTCCCTGTTACCAAGTCTTACCTGTAGTGTTTTGTGCTGCAACTGGATCCAACCAACACCTGTTACACCAGGGCTTTTGAACCCAACTCACTGGAGGTCCAACACTTTGTTGAGGGGATTTGCTTTTAATCAGAGCTCAGTTTGACCTTAAAGCTTTTTTTTTTATCAATGTTTATGCTCCAACAACTGGTGCAGAGAGGAAGCAGTTTTTTACTTAAAGTTGATGATGTTTTAAATGGCTGCCCCTTTGAGGATTTCATCACAATCATGCAGAGCATCCATCCAGCCTCTCAGCACGCCTTAAGCAGCGCTGGTCCACTCTCTAGGCTGGTGGTGTGTGGAGGAGGATGTACCAGACTCCAGGACGGTATACCTGGTCCCACTTCAGAGTGTTAAAAAGTGTAATATTTTACCTGCTGGTTTTACTGATCATTCCCTGCTTTTATGTGGTGTTTTTATTATAAATTTAGGCCAAAAAGTGCAATTGGCATTTTAATTCTGTTTCTAATATTTGACAAGAGCTTCAGGGAGGTTTTTTTTTTTTTTTTTTTTTTTTTTTTATAAAAAGCAGTCTTAATCAGTGTGGGACCACGATAAGACTCAGATAAAACTCCTGTGTCCGAGCACACCCTCAATGTCACCTGAGACATTACCAGATCTATAATGGAACTACAACATTTAAGTGTTCCACAGAAATCAAGGCTATATGAAAGCCTCAAAGTTTAAAAAAAAAAAAAAAAAAAAAACTAAGCGCCCCCTTTTTTTTTTTTTTTTTTTTTTTTTTTTTTAAACTTTGAGGCTTTCAGTATAGCCTTGATTTCTGTGGATACACTTAAATGTTGTAGTTCCATTATAGATCTGGTAATGTGGGGGGGCGAGGAGAGAGTCAGGACAAGAGACGCAGGGAGGAGAAGGGACGAGGTAACAAACGAGATGAAGAGGGTTGGGGTACGCAGACAGGAGGTAGAGCTTAGACGACAAACGAGTGTTTGTTCTGGACGGGTAGACTGGTCAGAGCGGGAGCGAGCGCGAAGGAGAAAAAAGTAGTAAACACCGCCTGAAAGAGAATGTTAAGTGTGGTAGCAAGAAAAAACACAGATGTGGTAAGGAAATAGAGGATAGCTCAGGACTTGGGTTGTTCTGATCTGTTTGCTCAAATCCATAAAGAGAGAGAAGAGCTGGATCTGCCTATGATAGGAGGTTTAGATATATAGTAACTTTCTGAGAATAAAACTAAATGGAATCTATGATGGATTATAGGCAAGCTGTGTGTTTTATATTATAGTCTCTAGTTTTTAACATCTCACTCATCATGGATGTTTTTAAACTGGGTGTTTTAAATATAAATGGAGCTAGAGAGGCAAGAGAAGAGCTTTTATTGATGAAACAGCTAAAATGAAAAAAAATAGATGTCATTTTCTTATAAGAAACGCACAGTGATTTTATAAATGAAGCAGAATGGAGGAGGGAGTGGGAAGGGGAAGCCATTTTAAGTCACACTTCTCTGAGTGAAGGAGTGGGCTTCCTCTTCTCCAGGTGTCAACAGCCTACTCTGCCTTCACCTGCTGCTTCGTTGTTTTTCCACTTACTCCGTCTCACCCCACCTGCTGGCCACACCTACCTCATCAGTGCCTTCAGCTCCACCATGGGCTCTCAGCTGCATCTCATCACTCATCAAGTCAGTATATTTGTATCCCTGGTTCATTCCCTCATTGCCAGATTGTTCTTTGTACCATGCAAGACTTTCCAGCATTCATCCCTGGACTGACTTCCTGGTATTGACTCTGCTTGTCTCTGACCATCCTGCCGTGTTTCTGCCCCAGTACACCTCAGCCTTCTGTCCCTGTTACCAAGTCTTACCTGTAGTGTTTTGTGCTGCAACTGGATCCAACCAACACCTGTTACACCAGGGCTTTTGAACCCAACTCACTGGAGGTCCAACACTTTGTTGAGGGGATTTGCTTTTAATCAGAGCTCAGTTTGACCTTAAAGCTTTTTTTTTTATCAATGTTTATGCTCCAACAACTGGTGCAGAGAGGAAGCAGTTTTTTACTTAAAGTTGATGATGTTTTAAATGGCTGCCCCTTTGAGGATTTCATCACAATCATGCAGAGCATCCATCCAGCCTCTCAGCACGCCTTAAGCAGCGCTGGTCCACTCTCTAGGCTGGTGGTGTGTGGAGGAGGATGTACCAGACTCCAGGACGGTATACCTGGTCCCACTTCAGAGTGTTAAAAAGTGTAATATTTTACCTGCTGGTTTTACTGATCATTCCCTGCTTTTATGTGGTGTTTTTATTATAAATTTAGGCCAAAAAGTGCAATTGGCATTTTAATTCTGTTTCTAATATTTGACAAGAGCTTCAGGGAGGTTTTTTTTTTTTTTTTTTTTTTTTTTTTATAAAAAGCAGTCTTAATCAGTGTGGGACCACGATAAGACTCAGATAAAACTCCTGTGTCCAGCACACCCTCAATGTCACCTGGT